>NC_057806.1:76834910-76989385 GCF_018294505.1 Triticum aestivum | reverse complement strand
GCTTGCCTGATGGTTCGATGCACTGATACGGTTCTTCGTTAGGGTAATCACGGTACTCCTCGGAGGCAGAACCTGTCGCAAAGGACACCGATACACAACCATCACCAAACAATGTGCAACAATATGATGCATGCATGAAACATGGCAATATGAGTGTGTTGGGCTAATGCAACTAAAACCAGAAGGGTTTGAACAAATTTGAATCAAAGATTCAAATTTCAAACTCAAACATGGCCTTTTAAAGTGCTTTTCCTTGTTCTGCTTAAAACATCAATTTAACTTGTTTGATCATGCATGAAAATAGTACAGATGGATAGATTGGATTTTTCTGATCATTTTTCATATATAATTTGTCCAATTTGGAGTTACAGAATAAAAGTTATGAATTTTTGAAGTTTAAATAATATTCTGGAATTTCCTGATTTAATTTAAATCCAGAAAATCAATTACTGCGTCAGCATGACGTCAGTGGTCAACTGCGGCTGTCTGGGGTCAAACCTGACAGTGGGTCCCGCATGTCAGGGTGATTATTTTAATTAAAATTTAATTAAAACTAATCCTGTTTAATTAACAGGGCTGGGCCCCACCTGTCATTGACTCAAGGGTGTCAACCAGGGCCCACCCGTGGTCAAGGTCAAAGCCAGCGACGCCGGCGTTTAGCCGCCGGCGAGCCCGACGCGGCGGCGGGAGTGGTTTTGGCCATTTCGGCCACCAAATGGACCGCGGAGACCACCGGAGTGGAGCTGAGGAGAAACCGCAGCTCTTGGCGGAGTCCGTTGGGGTCGGGGTGGCCGGAGTTGGCGCCAGCGACGACTTTGGCGGCCACCGGGGTTCGGTCGAAGATGAACTTGGCGCTAGAGGGGTCGGTGAGGCTCGTGGAGTGGCTAGCTAGGTGCTGCGGAACTCGGTGAGTAAGATGGACACCATCTTGTGGCCGGAGTGTGGCCGGAAGCACGTCGGCGACGAGATCCGCGGCGGTGCGGGCGTGTGATCCTCGTGCGGTGGCTACACGGCTCATGAATGAGAGAGAGAGGGTCGGAGGAGTAGCTAGGCTCACAGCGCTCCCGTAGAGGCCACCGGCGAGGTCGGGGACGAGCTGAGGCGGCGACGGCGTTGAAGGGGATCTCCGGCGACGGTGAGCTCGGACGAGGTCGGTGCGGTGGTCTCGGGCCGCACGAGCACACGGGGCTCGGCTAGCTCGATGAAGTAGAGGACGGCGGAGCTTCTGTACAGGGTGGCGCGGCGTGGAGACGACGGGGAGCACGGCTACGACGGCGGTGCGGCGACGGTGGCGTCGGCCATGGCGTGGGAGCGCGAGGGAGAGGAACTGGGGGCGAATGGAGGTGTCCAGGAGGGTCGGGGCGCGACGTGGAGCTCGTCCAGACCATCAGGGCGGCGAGAGGGGGAGGCAGGGCGGCGTGCAGCTGCGTGGCGAGCTGCGGTGCCGCCGCCGAGCACCTTGGCTGCCTGCCTGGCAAGCCAAGCAGCTCGCTGGAGCGGTGGCCGGGCTGGGCCGGCCAGGTGGGCTGGCTGGTGGGCCTGTGGTGGCGCCAGGTAAGTTTTCCCTTTTTTTTCTGTTTCTGTTCTTTTTAATACTTCTGCAACTTTGTTGAATTAAATAAAATACTTAGGCAACTCCTAAAATCACCAAATTACTCCTGGTCCATAGTTGGATTATTTCCAACATGAAACATTTTAGTTTGGAGATATTTGAGAATTTAAATATTTTATATAATTTTAAATGCCCAAATTCAAATATTTATGATTTAATTCAAAAACCCTAAGATGGCCTAGGAAAATGTGCACCACTTTTGGCAGAGGTTCTGAACCAAGACAAAAATGATGGGCATTTTAGAAGGGCATTTCAGGTTCATTAAAAAGTTTTTTAGTAAACCCTAGTTGGTTTCAGAGGGGACTGGGGGTTCTGTCATCCCCATTTCAAGTTTCTGATGAAAAAGTAGACATGATGCAACACTCTAATGCATGGCTAACTAGGATGTGACACTATCCTACTGAGTTCTTCGTTGAAGACCTAGAGTACCTGCCTAGGACCATATATCACATCATCCGGCGGACTCTCTGGCCCATTAAGGGACACTCTCCACATGCCAAGATTGAGGGTGCAATGAAGACTCTCATATTCTATATCCTGTATGGCAAATGCTTCAACACATAGGATCTCTTCATACGTCAGCTTGCAGCGTCAGGCTCAGAATTATTTGGTTTGAAGTTCTATGCTCCTTGGGTGATGAGGCTAATCAAACTGCACTCTGCGATCTCGTATCAGCCCTCAGCCCGAAACCATCGGATCTTCCTGCCAGATGTGGATACCTCTGATGAAGCCATATATCCCGAACCTGCCAAGCAACCAATAAGTCTTCAGAATGCAGAACACCAGAGCTTCAAGCATAACATTGAAGGTGTTGAAGTCATATCCATGGTGTATCCGTTGGCTGGCACTACACGTGCGCCACACCCAGCATCTACTGAAGCCACAGACAGCACAAATGCTCAAAGACCCAAGAAGCGCGCTCGTGCCCTCACTGACCGAGAGCTTCTTGTGGCCCTTCACCAAAAGCAGGATAGGCATCACGACTGGCTAAAACGTCAGATGAAGAGCATCTTGGTGGATGTCAATCATCTTCGAAACCTTGCCACCAAGAATGCCTTCGTTACACACGAAACCTGCCATTGTACATGGAAAGGGCTCTCAATGATATGTACTGAAGCTGAACTTGAAGAGGATGGCTTCACAGAGCATTTCAAGTTTGACACCACACCTCCTAGAAGGGCTGTGATGCGCAACACACCATCACTTGAAGACTCTGAGTTTTCTTCATCTGCTGCCACAGTTACTGCAAGGATCATTGATGAAGACGACGATGCTACATCACCACCACCTGCTTCAGCACCTCCAAGCTCCTCTGCACCGCCAAACACCTCCAACGACCCTACTGCTCCTGGAAACGAGTAGACACTCTATGTCTTCGAACCTTTTTAGTCCTTGCTGACAAAAGGGGGAGAAGCATATGAGTTGATAGTCTTCAAGCGGGTCCATATGGGTGGGTGCTATATTTTTGCTACATTTTGCTTCATGCTTACAACTCTCGTTTTTGCTTCATTTGGTTCTTTGAGTTGTAACACTAAGACTCGATGGTCGTCTGCTACTCGTTTGCCACCCTGTTTGCGAAAATAAATTCCGCATGTGCGATGATAAATTCCGCACTTATCTCATTCTGCAGACATCCATTTTCCATTATGCATGTCATTATCTTCATATACTTTCACATGCGTAGTGGATTGTCATCATAAGCTGAAGTGGATCTCCACAAGTACAACCTGCCATGTGCATTTGCATTCCAAAAGCAAATCAACTTATATGCACATTTTCAGGGGGAGCCCTTGCAACTTATGAAGACAATTCCCTATCCTTTACAAATTTCACACATTATATTCCCCGTTGAAAACTTCAACTAGTTTGTCATCAATCACCAAAAAGGGGGAGATTGTAAGTGCATCTAGTGCCACCCCTAGTTGGTTTTGGAGTATTGACGACAAACCTAGTTGAGGGACTAATGTGTTTGTGAGAATTGCAGGAAAACACAGGTAGAAGTCCCTCATTGATTCGGTTTTACTACCAGAGCTGACCCCTAAAAATGTATGAAGACATTGAAGACAAAGGTGGTATATGAAGATATTCACATTGAAGACTATGACAAAAGAAGACACGTTATGAAGCTTATGGAGCTCGAAGACTTAGATCTTTCGTAGTTCTTTTTCTTTTGTGTTGAGTCATAGGAACCACCGTACTGTTAAGTGGGGTCCAGGAGAACCAGTCAGAATGACTGAAGTGATGCCTAAATCAAAAACCTATGTCTTCAAGTGAAGACAATGAGAGCGAATCTTGTCCAGAGCCGGACAAGTCAGCTTTGCTTGTAGCCCAAGTAAAGTTGCCATGAGATTTTGAAATCTGACCGTTGAGACACGTGTCAGTTCCTTAGTGACCCAAGGTCATTTCGGACAAATCAGGTCGGGTTGCCAAGTGGCTATAAATAGCCCACCCCCGACAACCATAAATGGTTGGCTGCTCAGATTTCAGTGCACGACTTTTGTCATTTGAGAGCAACCCACCTCGAAGCCTTTGAGAGAAAATTCCTAGTGAGGAGAAAATCCCTAACCACCGAGAGCCAGAGTAAATTGGGCATCACTTAAGTCTTCTTGTCTGTGTGATCTGAAGACTTATTACACTTGAGGACTGTGAATCCTCCAAACAGTTAGGCGTCGCGTTCAGAGCATCCAAGAGACATTATGGATTGCTAGTGAACGAAGTTTGTGAAGGTTTGGGAGTCTACCTTGAAGACTTACCAGAGTGATTGGGCGAGGACTAAGTGACCTTAGCTCAAGGAGAATACGGTGAGGACTTGGTGTCCTGAACTGTGTGTTCAGGACTGGGTGTCCGGGACTGTGTGTCCTAAGGTTTAAATAACTAGCCGCTCCAACCAGACGTACAGTTGTCACAACAACTGGAACTGGTCCAACATATCATTGTCTTCAACGAGTCACTGGTTTCATCTTCACTTCCTTTTCTTACTGTTACTCATTGTGAAGCCATTGCATGCTTGCTTTATTTTTTGTCTTCACAACGTGAATGTATGATCTGTTTGGCTTCATAACTTCTTCCTACCTGATACTTATTACACTGAAGCTGTTTGTCATTGTGCTTTCACTCTATTGAATACATGACCATGGCTGGCCTAGTGTAATCTAACTTCCGCTGCATAGTAATAGGCATAATCTTCGCTGTTTGTCTTCATAACTCTCACGTTTTGAAGACTTTCATAAAAATCGCCTATTCACCCCCCCCATCTAGTCGATATAACGCACTTTCAGGTAGTACCGCGAACCCCAGCGGTAGTACCGCTCAAGAGCTACAAGCGAAAGTACCGCTCCACGGCGGTAGTACCTCTTGGAGCTCTCAGCCGTAGTAACGCTGCGGCTCCGTGATCCTACCACCTCGATTCGAGGGTTCTCCTCTCATGTCGGGTTTTGCGGCACTAGCTGCGGCCGTAGAGGCGGTAGTACCGCTCATAGGCGGTAGTACCGTCCTTGTCACCATGGCAGTACCGCCCTAGGTCCAGGTCCTACTCTGCTTCTCGCTCTCTTCTCACTGCGCGGCAGTACCGCGAGGTGGAACGGTAGTATTGCTGGCCACAGCGGTAGTACTGCCCCTAGCGGTAGTACCACCCTATGCGGGGCCGAGTGGGGGTAACGGTTGGATTATCTCCCCCTTATAAAAGGGAGTCTTCTGCCCCATTGAACCTTATCTTTGAGCTCGTGTTCTTCCCCCATTGTTGACCTTCTTCGAGCTTGCTAACTCTCAATCCCTGCATGGATTCTTGCTAGTTTTTGAGGGAAAAGAGAGAGGAGATCTAGATCCACAATCCCACCAATCACTTTCTCCTCTATGTGAGGCGAACCCCTTGGATCTAGATCTTGGAGTTCTTGGTGTTCTCCTTCTTGTTCTTCCTCTCATTTTCCTCCCTAGCATTAGTTGCTTTGGTGGGATTTGGGAGAGTAGGACTTGGGCACTCCGTGTGCCCTTGCCATTGCATTTGGTGCATCGATTTGAGTTCTCCACGGTGATACGTGAAAGTTACAAGTTGAGAAGCTTATTACTCTTGGGTGCTTGGTACGCTTGAGCTTGTTCCTCTCGGGTGCTTGGGCGCCCTAGACGGTTGGTGGTGTTCGGAGCTCAATCATTGTGGTGTAAAGCTCCGGGAAAGCATCGAGGTCTCCAATTAGGTTGTGGAGGCTGCCCCGAGCATTTTGACGGGTTCCGGTGACCGCCCCCAGGGGTTGCCAAAGTGTATGGGTTCGGTGACCGCCCCCAAGGGTTGCCATTTGTACGGGTTCGGTGACTGCCCTCAAGGGTTCCTTAGTGAAATCACGCCATCTTGCATTGTGCGAGGGCGTGAGGAGATTACGGTGGCCCTAGTGGCTTCTTGGGGAGCTTTGTGCCTCCACACCGCTCCAAACGGAGATTAGCATCCGCAAGGGTGTGAACTTCGGGATACATCATCGTCTCCACGTGCCTCGGTTATCTCTTACCCGAGCCCTTTACTTATGCACTTTACTTTGTGATAGCCATATTGTTTCTTGTGATATATCTTGCTATCACTTAGTGGTTTATCTTGATTAGCATAAGTTGTTGGTGCACATAGGTGAGCCTAGTTGTTGTAGGTTTTATGCTTGGCAAATTAACCGCTAGGTTTATTCCGCATTTGTTCAAGCCTAAATCGTAATTATTTTTAAAGCGCCTATTCAGCCCCCTCTAGGCGACATCCACGATCTTTCAACACTCCTGCCTAATGAGTAATGAATCAATTCGAAAATGGGTGATGAGGAGTGGCTGCTGAGTGTTGAGGACGTATCTCAGGATAAACCGGGTTGGCTTAGTGGGTGATGCACGCCTGAGCCCTGAATGGACAGGGAAGGTAGGCACTGCGGCGCGCCCGGGCAGCAGTGACGCTATTGGGCGAGCGGATCCTGACCTCCTGTTAGTCCAGCGTCTCCTCCTAGAGTCGTGCCATCCGGGGACGGCAAGTCACCGGCGAGGCAGGTGGCTGGGGGCGAGTAGAGATCGGAAGCGCGCAACAGAATAGAGGGGAATCGGGGCCTGGGCCGACCCAAAATCCCTGGGTGGGCCACGGCTCACCGTGGTCACCCTGTAGAGATATACACCCGAGCAACGAACATGCATTTTTGAAACTAAATTAGGAACATTTAGCTGACCAATTAAACGACTCTATTTTAATAATATCAGATTCATATTTGAACAACTAAGCTTGTTTAGCTTGATGGGTGGAGCAGTGCTATTATGACATGTATAGTCATCATAAAAGGGGGAAACCCTAAGCATTTTTTTGAGCAAAAGAGGGTTTCCCCTCCGATTTCTATTAAAGAAACCACCATGGAACCAACATGATCAATTAAACCCTAAGCATGATCAATTAAACCCTATTACGACTGTGCCATGGCAGATTTAAAGCTGCAAACCAGGGAAATGCTATTTAGCATCCATTGTTTGCTTCGAACTAAGAACTAAATTCTAAGAGCTGAAAAGAAAGTACAGTAACAAAGTTACGATATATTCTTTGGTTGAGATCAAAAAATTGTGGAGATATGAAGTACCACCTCTCTGGCGGGCATCAGGGGTGCGATCACTGTCGCTGGCGTTGAAGAAGATCTGCAATGGTAGATGGGTGCATCGGGGGATAAGTCCCTTTGCGGTGGAAGAGAAGGTCGTGTGCGTGGCAATGGCAAAGATGACGACGACGCCGATGAAGCGAGAGGACGCAATGCAAGGCTCTTGGTCCGTCGCCGTGGATGAGAAATGTCCATCTCTAGCAGTGGACGACGCGGTCTTGGTAGGCGCTCTGGCATGGTGGAGGACGGTGGCAATGGATGGGGTGGAGGACGGCGGTGATGGATGGGGTGGATGACGGCGGCGATGGATGGGGTGGCAGACGGAGGAGGCTGGTGTGGGGATGGTGTTCTAGCACGGATGGTGTATGAATGGGGGAATGGAGGGAGAGGTACGGGGAACCATGTTTTTGGGACGCACCTGTGTGAATATGGGAAAGTTACGAACTTAGCCCCCGTTTAAAATTTGGACGTGTCATCGGATGGGGATAGGACGGTAATCTCGTATCTCGCAAATATTTGCCCAGAGCGATTTTGGGCGAGGAGAGGGTGTTTTAGCGCCCATGGTTGGCGCCCACGGTCTATGAACGGGGCTGAAGGTAGGGCGGTTGTGTCATGTCTGAGTGAAGTTACAAACCTGCCCCTATTGAAAATATTTGCCTACATCGATTTCAACTGAGTCGAGTTTGTTTTGCTGCCCACCGTGTATGAATGGGGAAATGGAGGGAGAAACAGTGGTCTTTCGGATGAGCTTGAATCAAATGTGTTTTGCCGCCCATGTTTGGCGCCCACTGCTACCTCTTGAGCACTGCGTTGGTTTTCCCTTGAAGAGGACAGGGTGATGCAGCAAAGTAGTGTAAGTATTTACCTCAGTTTTTGAGAACCAAGGTATCAATCCAGTAGGAGGCCACACGCAAGTCACTCGTACCTACACAAACAAATAAGAACCTCGCAACCAATGCGATAAAGGGGTTGTCAATCCCTTCATGGTCACTTACGAGAGTGAGATCTGATAGAGATAATAATGATAAAATAAATATTTTTGGTATTTTTATGATATAGATTGAAAGTAAAGATTGCAAAGTAAAATAGATTGGAAACTTATATGATGTAAGATAGACCCGGCAGCCATAGGCTTCACTAGTGGCTTCTCTCAAGATATCATAAGTATTACGGTGGGTGAACGAATTACTGTCGAGAAATTGATAGAAAAGTGAATAATTATGAGAATATCTAGGCATGATCAGGTATATAGGCATCACATCTGTGACAAGTAGACCGACTCCAGCCTGCATCTACTTCTATTACTCCACACATCGACCGCTATCCAGCATGCATCTAGAGTATTAAGTTCATAAGAACAGAGTAACACATTAGGTAAGATGACATGATGTAGAGGGATAAACTCAAGCAATATGATATAAACCCCATCTTTTTATCCTCTGTGGCAACAATACAATACGTGTCGTTTCCCTTTCTGTCACTGGGATCGAGCACCGCAAGATTGAACCCAAAGCTAAGCACTTCTCCCATTGCAAGAAAGATCAATCTAGTAGGCCAAACCAAACTGATAATTCGAAGAGACTTGCAAAGATAACCAATCATGCATAAAAGATCTCAGAGAAGAATCAAATATTGTTCATAGATAGACTTGATCATAAACCCACTATTCATCGGATCTCGACAAACACACCGCAAAAAGAGTTACATCGAATAGATCTCCAAGAAGATCGAGGAGAACTTTGTATTGAGATCCAAAGAGAGAGAAGAAGGCATCTAGCTAATAACTATGGACCCGAAGGTCTGAAGTAAACTACTCACACATCATCGGAGGGGCCATGGAGTTCATGTAGAGGCCCTCCGTGATCGATGCTCCCTTCGGAGGAGCTCCGGAAAAGGCCCCAAGTTGGGATCTCTTGGGTACAAAAGGTTGCGGCGGTGGAAATAGGGTTTCGTGGTGCTCCTGGATGTTTTTGGGGTATGTGAACATATATAGGAGGAAGAAGTAGGTCAGTTGAGCCACGAGGGTCCCACAAGGGGGAGGGCGCGCCCAGGGGGGTAGGCGCGCCCCCTGCCTCGTGGACACCTCGTTCGTTTCTTGATGTCCACTCCAAGTCCTCTGGATCACGTTTGTTCCAAAAATCACGCTCCCGAAGGTTTCATTCCATTTGGACTCCGTTTGATATTCCTTTTCTGCGAAACACTGAAATAGGCAAAAAAACATCAATTTGCACTGGGCCTTGGGTTAATAGGTTAGTCCCCCAAAAAATATAAAAGTGTAAAATAAATCCCATTAACATCCAAAACAGATAATATAATAGCATGGAACAATCAAAAATTATAGATACGTTGGAGACGTATCACCCGCCGTGTCGGAATGGGCTCAGAGGCGGTCGTGTCACGTCTAATTGAATTTACTAACCTAGCCCTATTGAGAGCCATGGAAGTCGGGCCAATGGATTGTCCGTGTAAGGGGTAGACAGTAATTTCCATCTCCCAAACACTTGGCTTCGGGCAGCCGACGTGGGAGTGGACATTTTGCCGCTTCTTTCAAATTTTGGGACAATAAGCATCCACGTTTACCCTGGCAACTAAATTCGAATCCATTTTGTATTCCTATACGAATCTTTATAAATCATTCTATGTGTTTTTATGTATCTTCAAAAGCACGACAAAGATGTATTCCACTTTCATATATGAATTTAATTTACAAATGCCGATACTCGAATTCAGAAGCTAGAATCTAGTTTAAGGTGAATTTGAATATTTGGAACACTGTATGTCCAACTCAAATGTCACACGCAGCATAATGTGTACTCCCATTTAGAGATGTACACAAGCGATGTATCAAGATTCAAATACCGAGTCAATCAACCAATAATGTACAAAACTAACAGACATATAAACACTTATAGAGTATATGGATCAATAATATCAACTAACATACATAAGCTAGGACGCTGTACTTTTTTTTGCTAAAAGAGCATCCTTTTTTTAGCGAAGCTAGTATATCATCTTGGCCCTTTCCGATGCGTGCCACTTATGGTCCATCTATACTACTATTATTGCTGGATGCACATTCAGCCTGATTGGCATATTTGTAGGTCTGGCACAACAATCAAAATGAAATATCTCTGGGTCTTATCAATTAATACAGACTTGTGCTCAAATAAAATTACAAACCAAAAAACAAAAAACAGTTATTACATGATCTCTAAAACAAATGGTTTGATCGATTACATGAACAAACAACACAAAGTTATTCAACGATGGAAAGAACATTTCACCTATGATTTACCAAGTGGAAATTTAATTTCCTTTTTTCCTTTAGGACCTTAACAATGTGGTCAGTCTCGGCTTGCTTCGTTTTGAAATCCACCAAATATTTAATGGTTGTCCTGAGTACTGCTTGTGATTGTGCTGTTTTCTTCCTCAACATGTCAACTTGATCTCTAAGTGCAGAAGTAGAATCTCTTTCTACCACTAGTTTAGCCTCTAGAGCATGAGTAGTTGGCAATTAATGATGCACGATTGGGCCGGTGCCACTACTGTAGTATGATACAACATCCATGGGGACCTCACTCTTTTATCCTGGGCTAACCTATTTTGCCATTAAAGTTCCGATTGGATTCTGAAAAGTTGAAGTGAGCAAAACATCTAAACTGGGAGTTATAACAGCAAACCAGTTAAAAAATGAAGGAAATAAAGAGTTTCAATTGGATGATGAAAAGTAGTTATTAACATCATGGTAAACGGTTGTTGCAGTAGCAAAGCAGTTAAACAAACAAGTTTTGCAAAAGGTAACTGTTGTGGCATTGGAGTTTCTCTTGGATCCTGAAAAGTTGAGTAGTCAGTAACTTGATTAGAGCAACAAGTTACAGCGGCAAACTTGTTACACAAATATAATTTTGAAAATGTAGCTGCTATGCAATTGGACTTCCAATTGGATCCTGAAAACATGAAGTTGGTAAGATGATTACAGCAACAAGTTACAGCAGCAAACCAGGTAAACAAGGAAGTTTCTGAAAACATACATGTTGTGCCAACAGAGTTTCAATTGGATCCTGCAAACTTGAATGTTAGCAATCAATAAATAAAGTTTTGCAAGAGACATACGAAACTAACATCAAACTAGTAAACTAACCAGTTTTGGCAACGTATTTAATTACACGTGAACTAGTAAAATTAACAAGTTCTTGGCAACGTATTAAAGTAACAAGTCGGTACCGTTTACCAGCAACACAGACATCTGTAAAATTTTTTGATGCAAGCAAAATGATTCCAAAACAGATATAAGTTAAAAAGACGGTGTCCCTCATATAACCGTAGCGGTTTTCTATCTATGAACATGCAAACATTACTAGTGCTACAAGTGGTAACAACAAACCATTTAAACAAATAGGGTATCCGAACGTAAATTACACGTGAATTCTTCTGCACCCTAGAAGTACATATGACCAGCTATCTACGTGATTAAGTAGCTATTTAAGTTCAGGCAAATAGGTAATTCTTAACAGTAAGTATCAAACACATAGATAGACGCAGTCTATATTAGGATTAACAGCCTATGGCATTATGTAATCAGTAGCACACTAAATTAAGCCAAACAATGTAATTTAACAATTTTGCAATAAGTGGCTAACTAAAATTCCGAGAAGCGGGTAACTGAACTTATGCTAGCTCTTTCTACAGGCACGCTGCAACTTCTTTTTCACTTACAAGGTTCTACGAAGGAGTCCATGTCATCAATTGCTTGGATACGCAGTCCCAATACTTCTTTCTTTCCACACTGCATTGGTAAGTCGAATGGTTAATCTAGTAAGATGGTGCGTCCTTGATATGTTATATGAGGACGTGTAGTCAGACTAGTTGTAGACACACACATCACACTGGCTTTTACTGTATATTTCACGTGATTACATTTGGCATATCGAGATCTAAGCAATCTACAATAGGATGAAAGACTGGCATCCTTCACATTATTGGCGAACTCAGTTCATAGAAACTAGAAATTCAACCATTCCGTGGGTGAATGAAAAACGCCATATGAATATTTTTCACTACCCCAATCATACACGCAAAAGGGGCGACGTCACCTTAGGGGCTGGTATGGGCGGCCGCCTCGGGTGGCTGGAAAGTGTGCACCTAGTTTGAGTCGTCTAGGTTGGCCCACGCTAGGTATGTTCGTCCCAACGCACGAGCAGGAAATGTAAAAAATGAAGAAAAACATTTCAATTTGGATGGGCCAATAATGTCAGTGCAAGGCAGGCCCTATAGCAGGCTCGCGGCCCAAATGAGCACCTCCCATATCGATCGACGGTAGGAAACATCCCAATATGTTCCCTCTAGCCTCCAGTCTGGTTCGCTCCTAACCTAGCCGCCGCTAGACAGACCAACACAACGCTTCCTCGCGCCCTCGTTGGAGGGCGGTCGCCGGGCATCAAGCGAATGGAAGGACAAGAAGATGAAGATCCAGCCTTGGGTGTAGCCTGCGTGTGAGGCAGCGACGGCAGCATGGGCACGGCATCGAGCTTGCGCAAACGGATAGCCGCAGCTTGCAAGAGCAGCATGCACAACGAGCAGGTACATCACATCCCTGATTATATCTAATTCAACTGTTCAATTTCTAGCCAATAGTTAAACCTGAAGGTGTTGTGAAACTTCATGTATGTAGGGAATCTATGAGAAAATGAAACCAATTTCTGCTTATTTTATAACTCCCCCAATCAATACTGAACTGACTGAATCTGATGTATCTAATCAAGCTTCCGGTGCAAACATACAAGCTCGTGTTGTTCTTGAGCCTGAAGTGTCTAATGAACAGACTGCTAATGAAGGATTTGATGCAAACATTTTACATGCTCCTGGTGATGAACATATAGTGTCTAATGAGGGATCTAATGCAAGGATTTTGCAAGCTCCCATTGAAGGATTTAGTGTCTAATGATCATCTGCTATGTTGAGAGAGACATAGATTTTTGCAGGCATTGATGACAAGCAAATTATAGTACATTTTCATGGCTTCAGGATACGTCGAGGCCATCTACCAGAAAGTCCCCGTATTATGACAATGTAGCATAAATACTTTTCTAATCTGTTGTTTGAAACTATTGGCATACTTATGCAGGATAGATATATTGATATGCAGTTTGCGCACTAGTTATAACTACAATTACACTTCGATATTTTCAGCCAGAGAACGAATAATTCAAGCAGGTATAGACCATGTTAGTAGTACTTGTACACCATGTTGCATTTTGTATTTTTTGGTGCTTGCATCATTTAGTGTTTTATAATCTGAACTACTTTGGATCATTAGCTGGTTTTCAAAATGCATGTAGCTTCACATTTCTCAAGTTATGTTGATTTTAGGAGTGCAAGTGCCTTCGTATTTTTAAGTTAAATGTTCGCCCCTGGTAACTTGAATTCGTGGATCGACCACTGCACACAAATCATACACACAGGCCAGTACAAATTAAATGAAATGCAGGGACTTACGCTAGCTCGTTGTACACGCTCACTGTAGCTCTGCTTACGCTTGGGATGTTCCATGTACAACTCCATGTTACCACTTGCTTGGATGTGCAGGCGTTGTGCTCCTTGCATCCCCCTCTGCATTTTTGACACGGCGAATGGTTGATCAAATAAGAGGAATCGACATTGCTATTGTACCAGAGGACAAATACTTACAAGGTTATATGGGTGTGCAGGATGTGTACCAGATCCTGTAGCGCCGTCATGCTTCGCTAAAAAATGGTTTTTCTTATTTCAGATGATATCTCCAGAAGAAACAAGAGTTAAAGTCAGAGTTGCATAGGCGTGCAAGCTAAGAGAGCTGTGAAAGGATATCCAAACATCGCCGGAACAGTGCACAAGGGAGTGATGTGTGGATACTAGTTCAGGCTGGCGTTTGGGCATGCTTGCCTAGCTAGAGTGCGGGTCACTTTAGAGCCGTTGAGGGTGATGCGCTAGCACTGGCCGCGCACGAATGCAGATCTAGAGTAGCAGCAGAGCGCTACAATGCGGTGGACAAGACTATTGGTGAAGCCCCAACGGCCTCGAGGGGCAGAGGTGCGACGATGTGCTTGGTGAAGTAGCCCCGGTGAGCTGTGAGACGGCGTCGGTGAAGCGCACCTGATGCGGTGGAAGTCGGTTTCTATGAGGCACGTTGGTTGCGGTGGCCGACATTGTCGATGGACCACCCGGTGCGGTGGACGAGAGTGTAGATGAGGTAGCTCTGGTGCGGTGGTGAAGCGCGACCGTCGTTTTCGTCGTCGTCGTCCAGCATAGAGGTGGAGAAAGAGACGAGACGAGGTGCGATTCAAACTTTGCTTGGGTTGGCAGAGAATTAGGGATTTGAGCAATCCGGGCACAGAAGGGGACGGCGGAGAAGGGAGATTTTGCAGGGCTGGTATTGGGGCCGCCAGATATTTCAATCTGAAACATGGAAGCGCGAACTTATTTTGTCGTTGTTCCTTTTTGGGGGGGAGGGAGGGAGGGGGTGGGTGGCTGGGTGCTAAGCGTTCGTACGACACACGCGGCCACGACGACACGACACTGGCCTGTCTGGTGCGCCTACATTTGAGAATGCAAATGAATCTTCTTTCATTTGCAAACGAATCTGTATGCATTACCATGCCCATGTTTTCCTTGCAAATAATTAGTCATTCGAAACGAGATACTATAAATTAATTAATGAGGAGTTATTTGAAAAAAAATTGAAATGGTATCCATGGTATCCACGCTAACGTGGATTAGAGTGTGTGTCACATAATTAGTTATTTGAATTAGAGTGTGTGTCACATAGCAGTCTCCAATTCTAACATGGATTTCACATTTCACGGTATCCACGCTACTTTTTTAATACAAATTCATATTTATATGATGAACACCATGGTAGTGAGAAAACTTTGGATGGATTCAAACATATGACCTACAAAATAGGACAACAATCGAGTCAATGTCAACTTTTCCAAACCTAATATGGCACGAATTCGAAATAATTACCCATATGCATGGTCCTCAGTTCAAATCTTACAATGTACATAGAATTGAAACATCGATATTAAGTCTCGTACTATCTACATTCAAATGTTGTTTTTAGCCCCCCCTGGCACACATGCTACATACTTCCTGTATCAGTCAATCTTCCTCTCCTAAGCACCTTAGGAAGCTATCGGTTTCCGACACACGTTCATTCTTTCTCTCCATGTTTTGATCTCTAACTCTCTCAACTACACAACCCCCTTTTTTTCTACTCTGTTACCAAATGTATTTACCTCACACACCCGCCATTGCACCCCATGCCGAGCTCTCTCTCTCTCTCTCTCTCTCTCTCTCTCTCCCTCCCACCCTCTCTCGCTAGATACATGCATTGCCTATCAAGCCCCCAACCTCTCGTGCACATGCATGCATGTTGTCAATCTAGGTCACTACCTCGAGATTGTCTCACTCTTTCTTCCGCATGGCGGGCCACACTCGCTCAATCTCGCTCTCTTTATCTCAGTCTCGATTAACCTTGTTTTCTTTCAGACACAAATGATATATCTCCCTGTTCGGGCCTCGATCGACACACTCTATACTCTCTCACACAGATTTTCTATCTAGGTCAGTCCATCCAAGTCGCCCCCACTCTTTCGACCTCATGGCAGGCTATGCTCGCTCAATCTCTCTCTCTCTCTCTCTCTCTCTTTGCATGTCTCGATTAACCTCGCTCTTTCTCGGACACAAACGATATATCTCCATGTTTGAGCCCAAATCGACATATTCATATTGTATACTCTCTCATGCACATTGTCTATCTAGGTCACTCTCTCCAACCCATCTCACTCTTTCGATCGCATGACGACCCACACTCGCTCAATCTCTCTCCTTTATACATGTAATCGATTGACCTTGCTTCCTCCAACACACAAAATATATCTACATGTATGTGGCTAGATCATTTCTCAAGCTCTATCTTAATGCCCTCACCCTTCCCAAAAGCTCAATCCGACAATATCTCTCCAGAGCATATATATCTTTTCAATGAATGTCGGACCACACTCACTTTGTCTCTCTGTCTATATGTCTCTCGATTGACCTTGCTTTCTCACGCCGTATCTTCCACACACTGAAGCTACCTCTCCATCATTCGCAAAGCCGGAGCTATTTACATTGCGAGGGGGACTCCAACCTTGGATTAATTTGTGTAGGCATTTATTTCGGTTGGTTTAGATTATATTTTCGTAGCATTCGGCCCACAACTACTCTGAACACCGTTGCAACCCCCGCACCTCCCCCAATTGATTTCCCTCTGGCTCGATCATCGCTCTCTCGCACGTCCCTTCTCGCCTTCAACGTCGCACCATGGTATTATTGCAAAAAATCTGTTGTTCTCTTTAATAATTACAAATAAGCTACAAAGCTACACACCGATAGTCCACCTGGAATGGAAGAAATTTTGACCCACAAATTAAAGTGCTACAAACTACATGTCGAGGGGCCCACCTATCATGAAACAAATTTGGACCCATATACAAATTAAAAAAAAGGACGAGGATCGAACATGCGACCATGGCCTTCAAGCCGCACGTCAATAGGCAACATATGTAGAACATCAATGTTTGTTGTACCCCCTTTGTTCATATAATGTTTATATATTACCACATCCTATTTAATGGATAACATGTAATATTATTTTTAGTACATTAGTGGGACGGGCTCGTTAACACGTAGTACTATTCGCCTTCACTTACTGGTGGGTTCCATGTGCGCTCTCTCTCTCCTCCCCTTCTGCGTTTAGACGCACGGGCAAACACAAAGAACTCACGGGCGATGTTGCCGTTGACCATATCTGGACGCGTTCACAAGTTACGACACCAGTTTCACGTACTAGTAGTACTAGTCAATGTGTATGTGCAATGCACATTAATTTGGAAGTATATTAAGTGCATGCGTATATTAAGTAGGATATTATTTGCGTGTTATTATGTGTTTAGCACTATTTTGGCATGAAATTAACTGCACACTAAATGTGTTAAGCGCTCGACATTGAAGCAGTCTAGGTTGTTGGATGAGAAGGAATACATGTGGCTTCATGACGTTTTATATTTAATTTGATATGAATCTAGTAGAACATTAAATCGACCAAACCATAGATTTCATCCAGTCTGACTCCAACTTTACATTCATATGACGATCGATCTAAAATAAACGGAAATGATAAACGTTTGTATTTTAAGCATGGCAATCCGAACGTTTTTCATGGCAAATTTATATTATGTGGCGGCGGCGGGGGTGTCTTGCGGTGGGAAGCGGCTCCTCTGCCGTGCTTTGTGTGTCGTCGGGCCACTGACCGACGGTGACGGCGGTGTCTTGCGCCATTGTTTGCGTACTCCTGGACGTTGGCCCTAGCTTCAAGGAAGGTCACAATGTTCTGGACTTCGGTCTCCAGGAGCGAGTCAACTGGTGGGAGGAGGCGACTGGCGTTGGTGCAAGGAAGCAGTCGACGGCGGCCATCCATGCCGCTGAGGGGGGCACTAGCACCCACGCGGGGACATGTGCTGGCAACGGCGCGACGGAGACATTCGTGTGCACGGGTACCGGCATGGGCGTGCACGTCAGTGCACGCGCAGGCGCATGCGCTGGCAGGTGCACGGGCGCGTGAAAGTCGGCGGGGACCTCGTGGAACCCCGTGGCATCAAGCTCGGGGACAATGTGTGGCTCCCAGCCCATCAATAACATGGGGATGGGCGATGGCGCAGTCGGGGCAATGGGAGCCGGAACGGGAGCAGGGAAAGGTGCGACGTCTTCCCGCAAGGCCGATTCAAGATCGTCCAAAGCGCCTTATGTTCTTGAGACTCCGGCTGGGTGTCTTCCTCAGGAAACTGGAAGACTAAGGGCAAACCATCCTGATGGGGCATGGCATACAGTTAGGTCAGCCTGGTTGGAGGTAGACGACAGGAGAATCTGAGGGGAAGAGAGAAGATTGTAGCGATACCGGGTAGTGCGGGGTTGATTTTAAACTGCGGCGCTAGCGACATTAAAAGTGGGAGCAGTTGGGACGAAGGTGGGAGGCGGAGCCTCGTCAAAGGGCTCGCCTCCCGGTGAGCCTGAGCAGCGGTCTTCTCGCACACCTCCTATCAGCCGGCGCAGTGTTCTGCTCGCACGCCTCCTGTCGACTCACACGCTTGCTTGGACGGCACCTGCCGATGAGAAGCGGGACTCATGGCGGAACGTAAACGCCCATGGTTTCAATAAATACCTTGTCTCTTCATTTGTGCAACTTCCCATAAGCAGCTTGTCTCAAATTGAAGAAAAAAATTACGTAGGAATATTTGTGCCATATCACGTGACCATGCTCAGTTTTATGAATTTCTGGTCACTTTTGGATTTTCTGAAATTTAAACACAGGATGCTAAACAATATCATAACCTACATCATGCAATAAATTTTCAAGCGATACATCTTTCCTGTTGTATTTCTTAAGAAAGGATTTGGTCAAACATTTTGCTTAGTTAGACTTCAGACAAGTTATATATGCAGAGTAAAAGGATAATCCCTCTGTACCAGTGCATTGCCTGATATATTAAGTCAAGTACTAGGCACGAACAAACGGTCTCAATACTGTGCTCATCCTGGTGTAGTACTCCTATTAGTACTAGGCAATGCAGTTGACGGGTGACCTTGGGTAGCAGCGACCGAGGGAATTGAACCGTGCTCCGCACTGTAGGTAACGTTGTCTAGTTACTAAAGCATCCCTCCATTGTTCAGTGGTAGTCACTATGGACCGGGGACATGAGGGGAATTTCCTGGGGCTGGAATTCTGGCTGCCAGATATTTTGACTTGAAACGCGGAGGCTTGACTGGTTGGGGTTAGCTAATGTGCGTACCACGCACGCCACCAGAAGGACACGAGCCCGTTTTTTTGAGGATCAACACGAGCCCGACTTTTTCTTTTTTTTGAGGATCAACATGAGGCAAGGTCTGGCTGGTATGCTGTTGGGTCCTACCATTCGAGTATATGAAATGAATCTTTCAAATTGTCGAACGAATCTATGTGTATTGAAATGCCCGTATTTTCCTTGCAAATAGTAATCTCGATGTGGTAATTGTTTATGACGAGTTCTTGAATTAGAGTGAGTTTGTGATATAGTGATATCAACGTGGATTTCACATTTCATGGTATCCCTATTAAGTTTTTCATTGAAAATTCAAATTTAAATGATGAAGGGTAAGGTGGTGAGAAAACTTTGTATGTATGAAGCATATGACCACACACACAGACACATACGAACACAACAACAATCCAATAAGTATGGTGCATCTATTTTTCCAAACCATGCATGTATGACATGAATAAAAAATACTCCTTCGGTTCCTAAATATTAGTGTTTTAGAGATTTCAACAAGTACCTACATACGGAGCAAAATGAGTGAATCTACACTGTAAATATGTCTATATACATCCGTATGTGGCAATCCATTTGAAATGTGTAAAAAAACTAATATTTAGGAATGAAGGGAGTAAAAGGTAAGACATTCATGGTCCTCAATTCAATATTCAAAATGAACAGGAAACTGAAACATGAATATTAAGTCTAGTGCTACAGTACATGCAAATGTTGTGTTTAGGCAGTGCTATGTAGATTGTCGGGGGTTAACCCCTCGACCTTAGATAAAATTGTGAAGTTGTGTTTAGGAGTGTATAGATTATATTTGTCCCCACCCTCCCAAACACTGATTGGTTCTGCACCCCCCTCCTCCCCGGGAGAATATCATGTGCCCCCACACCTTAGATGCTATATACTGATACGAGTTCCTTGGAGCTTGTAGATCTGAGATATAGGAGCTCATAGGATGTCTTAATATTTTTACAGGAAACCTTGATGAGTTTGAGAATTGCACACAATTTGTACAAAAACTACTCAGATGCCCTTGGATCCCATATCCAACGACCTCGAAGCTCGTATCAACATAGCATCTAAGATGAAGGAGGACATCATACTCTCATGTATGTAAGAATATCATGTGCTATGACACCTTATATGCTTTGGTGATACAAGCTCTTCGGAGCCGTTGGATTTGTGACCCAACAACTCCTCGGTGGTTCGAATGTTTTTTTGTAGAAAAGCCCCCAAAGAGTTCGGCCACTGCTTACAAGCACAAAGACTACTCAGATGCCATTGGATCTCAGATCAAACGACCTTTAAGCTCGTACCACCATAGCATCCAAGCTGCGAGAGCACCTGATGTTTTCTCGCACGGGAGAATATGAGGTGCCCCCGCACCATAGATTCTATGGTGATACGAGTTCACGGATATCTAACGGCTCACAGTAGGAGGTTTGAATGTTTTTGAAGTATACACCTAAGAGAGTTTGGGAATTGCGCAGAAAGTACAAGTACTACGCATGTGGCATCTGATCACAGATCATACGACCTAGATGCTCGTATCACCGTATCGGCTAATTAAGCTACGGGGAGCACCTAATATGAGCAACGGGGAGCCGTTGGATCCAAGATGCAGCGGCACACATGAGGCCTGAATATTTTATTTGCAAAAAAACCTTGAAGAGTTTGGAAATTGCCCATAATTACAAAGACTACTCCCAAGCCATTGAATCTCAGTTCCAACGATGTAAGAACTCGTATCACCATAGCATCTAAGTTGCGGGGTGGATGTGATATTCTATGCTGCTGTCATTTTTGTTTGTAAACTTGAAAAATATGTGTAACTCGTGCCGTTACTTGTCTAACCGTGCAAAATGTTTGTTCAAAAAAACCATCCTACACTGAAATATTGGAACAACACATGGGGGTCCCACTTGTCATTGATCAAATTTGGACCTAAAACTAACAAATCTGAAAGACGAGATTCGAACTGGCAACCTGGACTACAAAGCATAAGTCAATAGCCTGAAACAACAACGATTGTTGGCTTTGTCCCATAACTTGATTTTATACAATATTACGTTGAGTAGAGTAGAGGGAGTGCCTCGTCAACACGTGCATGACCGTTGACTCACTTACTGGTGGGTCCCAGGTCTGCAATCTCTCTCTCCTCTCCATCGTCTAACCTTTAGACACATGGGCACACACAAAGAGCGGCGCTAGCTTGCCGTGGTATTATTATAACTAAAGAAAGCTTGGAAAATAGAAGAATGGCCTAGAACAAGAGATGTTGTGGCTGGTAAAGACGGAGCTAACCACACCTATCCTCCGTGCCACAATAGCATGATGAAGCTGTGTGGCTAATGGGGTGTTTTCGACTGACTGGCTGGGTACCGAGGTCGAACCATAGGTACTACTACGTCTGATACAGTATATTTTTACACGCATTTTTCCTCCGTGCCGAGATGTGGCACACCCTACCACGCGGTTTCGGGGTCCTCCCGGGTGGTGCACGCATATATTCTTCCTTGCCGAGATGTGGGACGCCCTACCGTGCGTTTTTTGGGTCTTCCTCGGTCGTAGCGCTGAAGCAAGTAAATGAGTCATCAAATCACAAAAGACCACCTTTCCCGCCAAGTACATCAGTGAAGCACGACGGCTAGCTAGTTGGGCTAGTACAACCGATTAGCTAGGCCGCCGCCACATTTGTTTTTTTCACCCTTTTTTATCTCCTTGCCGGCTGGTAAATTTAAATATCCACCGCGACATTGCTCTAGTCTTTGGGTGCGGCAGGCGCGGCAGGATTTTTAATTTTTTGATTGACGGGAGCAGGCGCGGCAGGATTTTTAATTTTTTGATTGACGGGAGCAGCGCGACAGTAATTAGTCACAATGACTCCGCCTGTAAAACCCACTGATCCCTGATGTGACAAGTCGTCGACTGGTGTTTTCCCATTGTGAAAACCTAAAGATTCCCCGCTCCTCGGATGGCTCCCTCCGCCTTCCCGTAGATTGCATTGCCTTTCAGCCGTTTCGCCCCCTTTGCTTCCTCTCCCCATTGCTTCTACCTGGTGCCATGGCGGCATGGCAGATCAAGGACTCTGAGGTGAGGCGCCTGACACAGGAGCTTGAGGCCAAGGATGCGAAGCTCAGGGCCAAGGACGTGGAGCTCCATGAGCGCAAGTAGGAGAGGAGTCCCATGCTCCTCCGTTATGTGCGGGAGTTCACGGAGCTTCAAATGCGGCAGGCGTCCACCACAAAGATGCTTGAGGCATCGATGGTGTTGCTGCAGAAAGCGGGAGATATGATAGGTCATCAAGGGAGCCGACTGGAGCACGAGCGGGCCGATCATGACAAGGTCCAGGATCGCCTCAGCCACTTGGTGGACCAAGTTGCCACACACGTGTTGCGGTTGCACGATACCTACCGTAGTGCCAGCGCGACCATGCCGACCGTCAGGCTAAACCCATTCGACCACCCCGTCGATTACAACGAGCTACAACTTCCTGACCTGGTCTCCTTCTTCACCTATATCTCCAAGGAGCGGAGCCGTCACCGCGCGATGGTGGGGGCGGAACAGGACAAGGAGGGGTTGCGGGCTTCCTTCACCGTTGCCAGGTGAATCCTCTCAGGGCCGCATCACCGGAATCCATTTGTGCCATTGGACGCCTTCTTTGACGAGCTGGCTCCCGTCGACCGGGAGCGGGCTCTACGGGCCGTTGCACCTGCATCACCAACGTCGTGCGCCTCAAGAAGCAGAGGGACTTCAGTGGTGTTTAGGCATCCTCTGCATGGGCATGTCCATGTCTCGGCGTAGCATGACCGTCGGATCAAACTTAGATGGTGCAGATCAGTCACTGTAGCACAAAGCGTGTGGGTGTGTTTGGTTGCATTCTCATCTCAATATATTTGTTCCCTCTTCGTATATTTGTGTTAACCTACTAGTGTGGACTCATGAACCCTTCATGAACTCTACCAAACACGCAAAAGTGGGTCGAGAAGGGAACTTTTGCTCCCATCCTTTGCACCCTTCATACACCCTGCCTAACACTGAGTCGTCGTGCTTCATATGGTTCATGTTTCGTGGAGTACCGTAGCACCGTACTCTCCGTGCGTTGTAGACCTAGTTTTGTTAACATTTATCTCACCGTTCATTCTCGACTGGACAGTCAAAAAAGCGGTACTATGTTACATTACTGTTCATATAGTTGACATGCGCACATCATCATTTGTTATCATTATATCTTACTACACTAGCAACAAGATTATGTAGTACTAATGTATGAACCACTGCACATTCCTAGTAGTAGGAGCACTGTGTATGTTCAAGTGGCTACCGTGTTTCGCACTCCTCCGTCGTAAGAGTGGAAACGCTTGCTGTAATCATTTTTTTCTTAAGAAAAAATAGTGGACTCGCTCTACCGTGCGGATCCTCCTCAATGGTCGTCGGAACTTTGCTACTCACTTTCGCCGACATGTGGGGCAGCCATCATCAGGGTCCACCAGCCATGCAGTAAATTACTCCGTAGTAGAGTGCCCAACTGCACGGTAGACTACTCCGATCGAAGCGCCAAAGTAATGCCCAGTGAGCCGTCAAATCACAAAACCCCCTACTTTACAACGGTAAGTTGGACGGACAAAGCAACCATCATTTCACTCTTCTATCTCAGCTTTCTCTCTACCCAACCCTCGCTTCTCCCTCATCTTCTTCCTCATCTCTTCAAGAAAACCCCGACCTGCTTCTGCCATTGTTCTTCTCTCCCAAAGAAGGAAAGGTGAGCGCATCAATGGTGTTGATTCTGGCCAAGGCCCGGTCTTGCAACCCCGAGAATGATCCTATAACTCCCTCTTTGTTCTTCTTTTGGGTTTGTGATTATGGTTTCTTTTCTTTTATTTCTATTTGACAGTTTCTTGATGGATGTTGGAGCACCGGCCGAAGTGATGTCTATGGATCTGGCAAAAATCGTCGAGGCTCATGGTACGAAGAAGCGCAAGCACCCCGCCGAGACTACCGCAGACAAGCTCAAAGCCATCGCCCTATCCAAGCCCCCCTCTCTGGGATCCCACATTAAGCAAGTCTAGGTAATATCTCTTCTTGACGATCTTTTTCTCGATCTTGATCATGTTTTTTCATCTAACACGCAGTACTAATACTAGTAGTACAACTTTCGGGGTGATCTTGCATATGATTTTTGTGTGCCAAATGGCGGTTCAAAATTCCCCTTTTGACCAAAACATGCGATAGGTTGACACTGATTTCTTATGGATTACTTTCAACTACTTTATGAACATTAATGCTACCTTTTAACTACTTTATGGATATTGCAAGTAATCCCTCTGCTCTCATGCCTTTGAAGACATGTTCTAGTGTCTTTGTTCACTCATTTATGTGCGTATATGTAGTCATATATGGAGTAAAATATCGGAAATCATCTTATATTTCTGAACGGAGGTAGTAATAAAATATTTGGTTTCTGTTTGAATTAGAACCAGGTCCGCAGTGGAGATGAAGTTCTCAAATTCATGCCGTGTGAACTAGAAGACCTGAGGATGAGTTCTACTGCTAAACTATCCAGCTACTCTGTCCTTGTCGCCACATGTCCTGAACGAGTGTTTTCCTGTAGTATTGTTGTGAGGCGTGTTGTCGAGGTTGTACTTCACCACAACAATTTCCTGGCTGTGCCTTCGATTACGAAGGGTGTGGTTCTTGTAGAGCTTCCTGACAAATCTGGTGCAGCCTGTCTTCATCGTCATGTTTATGAGTGGAAAGACCACTCTGTTAGGTTCTCCAAGGTTGAGGAGATGGTGATGGTGCCGGTAGACATCTCTCATGAAGTCCATGGCCTAGTCAGTTATGCGGGGTTCATCCCGTAGGTCGGTGGTAAGAAATAGTCTGCAGAGTTTAATTAGTGCAACTTTGCATGTCTGTAGTATGTACTATTGTTCAGTACTTGATTTGTGTTTGTGAACCCTGTATTGTTTGGTATTGCCACTTTTGGTGTGTGGTGAGTCTTGATAACAGCCTATCTTAATGTCTGTCCACTAAATTTAGTCTGTATATTTTGAAGTATCCAGATCATCTTTTTTGTGAGGATGGTTTATCAATTATGGTTACACTCCAATATATGTATGCATTGCAGGGTTTATCGCACCCACCAGGATTTCCAGTCCCATGGATGTTCGGTCCATACGATTTGTCATGACCTTTGGATTGTCCTGCTTGTGGGAGTAGGCAGGGGCCCTGCATGCCATGCGTAGTTGGACAACCAATCTTCTGTTGAGTACATCAACATAGTGATTTCCTGGTAAGGATTCACTCATGTCACATCAAGTAAATCTTATTGATTTATTGTCCTATTTTCTTTCTTTTGCTGTAATTTTACGATGTAGGTTTTGCCATGTGACATTCATCACAGAATAAACCGTTTGGTTTGCTCTACGATGGATATTTTTGCAGGTTTCACTTGTTATGTCGTGTCAGTAACGAAGGCACTGTCCATCACTTATGTTACTGGAAAAAGTTGGGTCAGTCTATTGTCTGAGTAAAAGGTGAATCCCTATGATGAACTACAATTTGTTTTAACAAACATGCCACAATTAGTCCTTCTCGCGTTTAAAAGAAATGAAGAAAAAGACTGGATCACGACCATAGAGCCTAGTCAAGTTAGAAAGCTGATCATAGCAGATCAGACACGATCGCCGCTGTCTCGCACATTGGTACCACCTTCAGCAATGGATCGAGCACCGACAGTTGCTCTTGCACTGATAGTAGCAGTAGCTCAGTCTGATCTAGCTAAGGATTGGGCACCGACTGCGTCAGCGGATCAGGCTGATCTACTGGAGGATCGAGCATCGACACCGGCACCTGCTCTGACACTGGCACCAGCTCTACAAGGGGCACCATCTCCGGCAGCAGCAGCGGCATTACCAATCGCACCGACACGGGCACCAGCAACAGCTTCGGCACCTGCACCAACACTTGCACTTGCATCTGCTTCGGCCCATGCAGCGGCAACGGAACCAACAGTTGCACTGGTACCAGACTAGGTTGTAGTTCGCACTTCATATACCAAAGTCCTTACAAAAACCGACATGTCCACCTTCTTGGGAAGCATTGGCCGCCCAAGTGCTTCGTTCTTTTTTCTTTCCATGTTGTTTCACATGATTCACTGTGTTGATCTAACTATTTGTGTATGTCTTCTTATTTGCAAACAGAGAATTCTTAGGACAATGAGGGAGTCGTTCAACAATCCGGGCGACCGTGGCCAAGTTTCTCTTGCCATGCGCAACCTTCATGTGAATGAACCTGCTCAATATACCGTAAGTACAAAGGATGGTCGCATGATGATTGATGCTAAAGGATGGTCAAGGTTCAAATCTAAACCATATCTTGTGGTAGGATATGCTGGCAAAATCGAACTTTCTCGGCAAGGAGAGCTGGTCCAAATCAACTTTGACATTCTTTAGTAGTAGCACGCAACTGCCGAACTGATCTATCCTCCGAGAGATTTTGATGTAATACTCTGGCATGGTGAAACAAGTGTCCTATGTGTATAAGTAGTACAACAGTATCGTTGATAGAATTGCAACTCTGATTGCTTGTTAGGAACCGTCATTTGATTTCATTCCAACAGATGTCGTGCTTTATTCAATTTTGTGTATTTGCCTTGCGACAACATCTAAAACCAGCACTGTACCGACCACTTGCAGTATGAAAAGCAATGAGGTAGAACATATGGGTCCCCAAACATGCAGGCCCACCGGCCTGTGGCCCAAAGTCCAGAACCATGAGCCTATCTGAGTATTTCTCAGCTGAACCCCCATAATGCCCATGCGTTGCACATAACATCAAGATGCATTTTATGAGTATTTTATCTTCTGAGAGAAAAGGATGAATGAGGGAAGGCCTTATTTGCAAATGTGGAGAGGTGTGTGGGTACCTTTTTGCAAAATTGCCATAGTTTCCTTCCTATCCGTCAGATATAAATCGGACGGCCTATATTGCAGGATGGCAGGCACACCATCATCACCAACTCGTCTATACCGTGTTAAAAAAACTCTGTTTTTATAATTATATAAGTTATATATATTCCCCTTGATTTTTCTTATGTATAAAGTTGTGATATAAAAGATCTTTGTATTTCTTTACAGAGGGAGTATCTCTCTCTCAAAAGTATATTTATGTGTAACTAGTTACTCCTGTCTTTCTACTTCCTTTCGTTGATATGTGGGGTATCCGGCAATGGGGCCCACATGCGATATGCACCAAATTAGAGTGCACAACTGCATGGTAGACACACCCCAGTCGTAGCGCCGTAGTAATTCCCAATGAGTCGTCAAATCACAAAAAACACCACCTTTCCAGCTTTAGCAGTAAGCTGGACGGACGAAGTGGGAATATTTCACTAGGCCTGAATCCCCTTCTCCCTCGCCTGCTTGTTCAGAGAAAACTCCCGCCCGTAAAAAAAAGAAAACCCCCTCTCGGCTATTGCATAGGGTTTTCTCATGGAGAACCTGGTATGAATTCTTCATCCATCCCCGATAAATCCAAGTCCCTTGGTCGTGGGTACTCCTAGGATGGCAGCCGCCACCGTTGATGCATTTTTCTTCCTACTGAATCTAGCGTGTTTCATTTGCAATGCCCAAAGTGCAAGAAACCTACAGGTTTATGCGCCCTCAGCGAGACGCCACACTTGTTCCTTCTCATCCTAACACAGTATTTTAAAATGCGCACAGTATGTTTCTAGAATCCTCTTTTCTATCCGGGAGGGTGGGGTTTTTTGAACATGCTGTCGACTAATTTGATAATTTGGATTGCTATATTTGGATAAAAGGTACTAGTACCATGGTCAACACTGACGTGAAGGAGGAAATTATTTCTAGATTTGGATACAGAGAATACATTGTGTTCTCATATTATTTTTCCTACAGTGCATTCCTTGCTCTGTCAGAACACATGTACTCAAGATGATCGGCCTTGCCATAACTGAATACACCAGTTTAATGGTCACAGTGAAGACAAGCCATGGATATAATTTTCGAGTTGGGTTCATGAAACAAGAAGATCGCTATTTTTTATGGCCGAACTTGGATAAACTTTCTCAAGTGTTACAGACTGAAAGTTGGCGCACGAATGTTGATGGAAATAGCAGAACTTGGTCTCATCTTCACTGTGATCTTCCACCCCGACGTCGTTCCAATTGTTCAACCATCTTAGTTTTGTATATGGTTCTTGCTTCTTGCCTTGATTACTTCTTAATCCACCTATTCTGTTTAACTTATCACAATTTAACTTTAGAAGTAGCAACAAATCTCTCACGAAGATGCTACTTCTAACTAATATTTTCTTATAATTGGTGGCACGTGTAGGTTTTTTCATAGTTAGTAGGCTACTCGTTTGTTATTCTATAAGAACTCGGGTGTTACTCATGGCACTGAAGTTGACTTGGACGACATCCACAAGTTCCTACACTTTATTGATCATCTTGAGGTCCTTGTGGGGCGTTTCAATGGTGGAAGGCCACGTGGGATATGTGTGCCACTGCTGCACTCGTTGAACAGGTCCAACTATGTTGAGAAACTTATGGTACGAGCTGTTTTCTGTTATATATGTTGTTCATAAACTCTTGCTGATGCACAGTTTTACAACTGTGATCTTCTTGAAACAGGAACCGCCCAGGTCTATTGTTCCTATACAGATGCCTGACCATGGTCGGGTCAGACTAGCGCTTGGTCACAACATGATGTTTATGTCTGCCTACTCCATTCCCATTGGAGGTGAAAAGATACTTATTCATGGGTAGTCTCAAATGATGAAGGCGCGTCTGATTATCTTCTTCATTGCCGGGTCTTGCCACGGTCGAGTATATTTGATTTCATCCCGGCCCGAGAACAAGAATCTCTGGTGCAGCTTATTTAGGAGGGAGTGCTCCATATTTGGCACCTTCTTTAATTTTTCATCGTTGATGGTGGCGGATTCCCATAGGATGCAGCCTACTTGATTGTCGTAGCACATGCGCGCTTCTGAAGGCTCTTTTGGCTAGAAATTGCAGCCGTCCACCATCTTGACCACCAGTCTAGTAGTGCCGAGCTGGTTTGGGCATCGTGTCGTCTTCGGTTTCGGTTCTATACCAGCTAATTCGCCAGCATCGGTACTAGTCTCAGTGCCGCTGTTAGTCTCGGCGCCGGTGTCGGTCTCAGTCTCGGATGTGACACGGGGTACTGCAACAACTGTTGCTCCTCCAGATAGTTCAAATAGTACACTACTGTAATCATCTTCTTTGTTGTCCGCCATGGCGGACGACAAAGGCATGGTTCACGGGCGGCAAAGCTCTTTGTCGTCCGCTAGCGGACGGCAAAATGTCCGAATGAACACATGCCAGCAAAGGCCTTCTTTGCCGTCCGCTTCGTAGAAACAGACGGCAAAGGATTGTGCCGTCCGCCAATGGTGGCCAGCAGACGGCAAAGAACGTGGACGACAGTGAGGTGGGGTGAGAGCTGTTAGGGGTTAACGGCGTGCTTTGCCGTCAGCCAGCGGACGACAAAGAGGCTAAGGTCTTTGCCGTCCGCTGGTGGACGGCAAAGTGCTCAAACATGCCAGTCCCAGGAATCACAGGTAGCTGCCACATGGCATATTTGCCGTCAGCTAGCTGACAGCAAAGCGCCTGTACAACCCTGTTTTTAATTTAATTCATTCAATTTGACAGCAATTCACGGATATAAATAGATATACATATATACACAACAAGCATATCCAACACACTAGTTTCATCATATATATATATACATAACCAACACATATATAGTTCCATCCTTACATATTACAAAAGTTTCACATTTGTTCATCCAACACCGTTATCCATCCATCCATATAACAAGTTCCAACCATGCAAGTTCATTGATACAAAATAAAAGCACAAATGGAAAAGAAGCACTCCATCCATCCAAGATTCTGTGAATTAAATCAAATCTGCAAAATGATAAACAAGATGTTAGAAGAAGAAAAAGAAAATGAAGAAGAAGAAGAAGACTATAAGAAGTGAGCATACTTATTATGTAAATTTGGTCATTTTGTGCTAACATAAGTAATTTTGGAGTTAACCTATAGGAAACTAAGCATATTAGAGCTAACTTATGTCATTTTGGAGAAGAATAATAATAATAATAAGAAGAAGACTATAAGCTTATTATGTAAACTTGGCCATTTTGTGCTAACATAAGTAATTTTGGAGCTAACCTATAGGAAACTAAGCATATTAGAGATAACTTAGCATATTAGAGCCAACTTAGGTAAAATGGAGCCAACCTAGCTAATTATGCCATCTTTGAGTGAACTAAGCACATTATAGCTAACTTATGCCATTTTGGAGAAGAAGAAGAAGAAGAAGAAGAAGACTATAAGCTTATTATGTAAACTTGGTCATTTTGTGCTAACATAAGTAATTTTGGAGCTAACCTATAGGAAACTAAGCATATTAGAGATAACTTAGCATATTAGAGCCAACTTAGGTAAAATGAAGCCAACCTAGCTAATTATGCCATCTTTAAGTGAACTAAGCATATTAGAGCTAACTTAGAGCTAGCTTATGTCATTTTGGAGAAGAAGAAGAAGTAGAAGAAGAAGAAGAAGAAGAAGAAGAAGAAGAAGAAGAAGAAGAAGAAGAAGAAGAAGAAGAAAGAAGAAGAAGAAGAAGAAGACTTTAAGCTTATTATGTAACCTTGGTCATTTTGTGCTAACGTAAGTAATTTTGGAGCTAACCTATAGGAAAGTAAGCATATTAGAGCTAACTTAGGGCTAACTTATGTAATTTTGGAGAAGAAGAAGAAGAAGAAGAAGAAGAAGAAGAAGAAGAAGAAGAAGAAGAAGAAGAAGAAGACTATAAGCTTATTATGTAAACTTGGTCATTTTGTGCTAACATAAATAATTTTGGAGCTAACCTATAGGAAACTAAGCATAGTAGAGATAACTTAGCATATTAGAGCTAACATAGGTAACTAAGCATATTAGAGCTAACATAGGTAACTAAGCATATCGGAGGAAACAAAGCTAAGTATATATAGATCATTTTGGAGATCAAACATACCTGACATAGTTCAGTTCTCATTATTCTTCTCCTTCTCCTTCCTCAGCCACATGCGCCAAGAGCGGCGAGGCGGTGGAGGCAGTGGGATGTAGTCTTCTACCACAATTGGCGTGGTCATGTCGCCCAGCTGTGGGATCGCCGGCGCCACCACCGGCATGAGGTCATTGTCAGGCACCACGACCATCGCGAGGCCATCTTCATGCAGGACAGGCACGGGCGCGAGAGCATGAGTGCACGACGACCGTGGCCTCGACCTGATGCGTGCAGTGGATGTGGCGAGGTGAAGCGAAGCACGGGCCCGAGCGAGACGAGCGGGGACAAGATCCGGACGGGCCGCGGCAGCGTTTCTTTGAAAGTTTCAGAGATATGCCGGAGCAGCGAGGGCACGACGATGGCATGGATCTAGTAGTGACTCTGGTGACCTAGACGCGACAGGAATAAGAGGGAGGGAAGCAGGTATAACTAACTCACCCTAGGACACAGCTACGGCCACGGAGACGAACCGGCGGAGACGCAGACAAGCTCTGAACCCGACGCGGTTCCTGTCCGAGGAAGAAGGAAGCAGGGGAGGACGCCAGGCGCGGGACTTGGCGATGTAGAGGAAGCAGACGAAGTAGAGGACGAAGATCGCGGCGCCCTTGGACCCTCCTGGCTCCTAGACTTGAAGAAGACGAAGAATACGGCGTAGTCGAGTCGACCCGAAGCGAAGAAGACGATGGAGGATGGCTATGGCTGCAGCGAAGCCATGGGAGTGTGTCGGGAGTTCTCTGGTTTCCGCCTCTTGAAGAAGAAGGAGAAGCAGGAGAAGGAAAAAAGGGTGGCGACGGCGAGAGGGAAACCCTAGGGGGTGCGGGATGCTGGCTTTATAGGAGAGGCGCGACGTGAGCTCGTCCACGGTGGCCATGTGCGGGCGCCCCTGGAGGTTTTACTGTGAGAGAAAAATATTGGGAGGAGGAAGAAAAATAGGGGAAGGAGAGGCTGCAGGTGGGGCCTGGAGGGAGAGTGGAAGGAGGCTGCGGGAGGAGAGCTGGGCTGTGGGAGGCGCTGGAGCTGGGCCGGGCTGCTGCTGCGCTGGGCTCTTTTCCCTTACGCAATTTCTTCAAACAGAAATGCAAGAAAAGGCCAAGGAGTTTGGAAACGAATTAGGATGAGATAAAAACATATCTGGGATTCTGGATTTATGTAGAATTTGAATAAATTGCTTTGGGCATTTTTAGAGGTAGAAAAATAAAACAAGTTTGAATTAAATTCAAACTTGAGCCATTTTTGAACCCAACCAAACCCACTCCAAATGAGATGAAACTTGGCAGAGAGGTGTAAAGGCATTGAGTAAGATCATTAGGAAATAAATGAACATTAATGGAGGTGGGAATAATGTCGCTTGCAAAAACATGAAGGAAGAAGGAAGGGAGAGGTGATGATACACGGGCATAAGACTGGAGAAAGATAGCAAGGGCTGATGCACACACAACATGAAGAATGCAACCCACATGATGAGCATGATGAAATGCAAAATGACAAGGGTACAATGCAACATTACAAGTGAGATGAGCATGGTGCAAGATGCAAATATATGACAAGGCACTCAACATAATCATGGCATAAGCATATATGAATGAAATATACAAAACAAATATGATAATGCAACAAACACAAAACAACACATGGCAACAACTAAAAATAAAAGGAAGGCAACTCGAGCATCGGATCCGGGGCGTCACAACACTCCACCACTACGATAGGATCTCGTCCCGAGATCTAGAATGGCATCAGAGGGAAAACAGAAGAGGAAGAGAAAAGGTAAAACTAAGTTGCTTCTTTGACAAATGAATTAAACCAATGAACCTTGAAAGGTTGAACAACTTGAAAGGAATAAAACCACGGAGGTGATCGAAGTTGGAAAAAAACACTCCGTTAGAAAGAGGAACAAGGAAGAACAAATTCGGGTAGCACTCCGATTGAAAAGAAAAGTAATTGAATAAGAACTTGATAAGATGAGAAGATACTTGATGAAATCACAACACACTGCCTCCGTAACTATTGAAAGAATGGGACAAGGGGTAAGAAAGATCTTAGACAGCACTTCGGTTGAGAAGGGATGTAAAACATCATAAGATGATAGAACTTCAAAAGAGGGCACGACACTCCGGTTAAATGGATAAGCACGAAAAGAACATTATCTTTGATGAAATGAGATGATGGTTGAAGAAAGCAACATCACAATGCCTCCGGAACAAAAGAATAGAAGATAGATAATTGAAATAGGAGAATTGAGAAGAAAATGCCAACTTCTGTCACAAAAGAGCTTGAAAAGGCATCTTTATGAGAAGGGTCGAACGGAGTTTTTGACAAACCAACAACTAAAAGAGTAAGCTTGTTGTGGGCTTATGGAAAACATCTCAAAACTACGAGGTGAAATTCTGCCATTAACGGAAACAATAAATTGGATTGATATGAACAAGGAGACGAGAAGATTATTTCACCGGGAGGATAGATGAAGAACTTGGATCATATCGTATGACCATAAATAGCAACAAACCTTAGGGAAAGTTTTAGGTAAAGAATAACCCAAGATAACTCCAACGAAGAGGTTGATGGATTTAACATATATCATTCTTAACAACATGTGAATCATGGGACATGAACTCAAATTATCAAGAATGACATAATACCACCTCTAATGATACGTAAGAAAGAATTGCACTACGGATTACAAGATGAAGAATGTTTGAGCTCCTCTAAAAAGAATCTTGATGAACACTTCGAGGGGGAATTAAATCCTTAATGAACCAACATGTACAACCTCCATGAAGAACTCTGGTAATAAAAGAATGATCAAACGAAAGGAAAGAGAAGTTGAAAACACAAGGTGAATCCTCGCAATGATTAGATGGATCTTCATGATGAGATAATTGAGAGAGCTTGGAATTGCGGGAAGAGAAGATGAAACAATTGAAACCGAGAATTTTGATGAGGCTCCGGAATAAGGAATTGAATTTTGTCGATGAAACAAGAATAAGAATTACATTATGCTTATCCTTCAACAATTAAATTGATGACAATCAACGGATTTGGCATATTACTTATTCTCGTAGAGAAAATTAAGAGAGATATAACATAAACTAGGGAATGTCTTCAACGAACCACCGGTAGGATAGAAATAACAAATAAATTGATATGATAAACGAAAGAAGAGAATCTTGAATGAACCACCATAAGAATTGAAAATGAACAATGAAAAATATAAAGAAACACTGGAAAGAATTAACAAATGAACGAAGAAGCTTGAGCGGATTTAGATACATGAGAACGAAGAGATCAAGAACTAATTAGAGGACATTTGAGATGGGTGAAGAGGAGATCTCTCCTTTTATATACCTGCCTCGTGGATGATACCGAAGTCCCAAGTATGATACCGAAGAACTCGAAAGCATCCAACTCGTATTCCGGTGTGGCAGACCGGAGTCTGCGGTGGCGGCTTCCCCCCAACTCCGATAATCAGCAGAAGAGACCAATTAGTACCCTTACAACATTATCATACAACATTATAACATAAGAAATTTTGAGCAGAAGATAATCAACTACACTAAGTTATCATTTCTCATTCAAAAAACACTGCACTTGTGGACATATGATGGCTCTAGTTGAATTTATTAGTAGCACTAGTCATCAAAAATGTTGAATTTAGTTGAATTTCATATAATAACTATTTTAACTTCTTTGGGTCAGCAAACTAGGCAACTAGCTAGCAGTATAAAAACATTCAACTAAAGAAAAGAAAGAAACAACAAAACGTGGCGGAACCCTAAATAAGAAAGTATAAAAACATGTCTTCTTCTTCTTCTTCTTCTTCTTCCCCCCTTCTTCTTTTTTCCTCTTTTTCATTTCCCTCTTTTTCCTTTTCTTCTTCTTCTTCTTCTTCTTCTTCTTCTTCTTATTCTTATTCTTCTTCTTCTTCTTCTTATTCTTCTTCTTCTTCTTCTTCTTCTTCTTCTTCTTCTTCTTCTTCTTCTTCTTCTTCTTCTTCTTCTTCTTCTTCTTCTTCTTCTCCTCCTCTTCTTCTTCTTCCTTTCCCTTTCCTTCTTTTTTGCTCCTCCTCCTTGAACTCAGAGACTAGGTCCTTGGACCAACCCATCTCCCACCCTACCACCACATGTTAAAGCAAGAGAGGTGAGTTGTTTCTTTGCATTTACCCTCGCCTTTGCAGCCAACAAGGCAGTAGGTACATTTTCTAGGCTCCATAGTGAAAGGCAATTGAGTTGTCAAAGAGGCCCCAACTCTTCCATAATACACCAGTCACCATCAATATAGGCTGGAAACCTATAGTACCCTCAAATTTGTAAGAGCCCGATTAATATTAGTGACCTAAGCAATTTTGAGGCTTCCGATTAATATTAGTGACCTAAGCAATTTCTGCTCTCTACTCAAATACATGTGATCCCACTCCTTTGGTTTCTATAGACAATCTAAGATTAGTGTGGCAGAGCGGAGTCTGCGGTGGTGGGGGCAGGTTTTCCTTTCCTTCTTCTTCTTTTCTTCTTCTTGTTCTTCTTCTTCTTCTTCTTCTTCTTCTTCTTCTTCTTCTTCTTCTTCTTCTTCTTCTTCTTCCTCTTCTTCTTCTTCTTCTTCTTCTTCTTCTTCTTCTTCTTCTTCTTCTTCTTCTTCTTCTTCTTCTTCTTCTTCTTCTTCTTCTTCTTTCTTCTTTCTTCTTCTTCTTCTTCTTCTTCTTCTTCTTCATTCTTCTTCTCCATCCTCCTCTTCCTCCCTCCATCCTCCTCCTCCTTCTACTCTTCTTCTTCTTCTTCTAAACTAAAACTAAAACTAATCTAAATTAAAAACTAAACTAAAATAAACTAAAACTAAAACTAAACTGAAAATAAAACTAAACTAAAACTAAAACTATAACTATAACATAAACTAAACTAAAAGAAACTAAAAAACAGGGGAAGAATCACCTGCAGGGGATCGCCGGTGGAGGAGGCGCGGGGCGGCCGATGAATGGGAGGGCGGCCGCTGGAGGAGGCGGCGGCCCGGTGGAGGGGGAGGCCGAACAGCCGTGGTGGGACGGGGTGGGGGCAACACAGGGGAGGGAGCGGGGCGGCTGGGCGAGGGGCGACGGCGGGCGGCTATGGTGTGGTGGAGGTCGGGGCGTCACAGAGGAGGGGTGCGGGTCGACGGGGCGAGGCAAGGGGGCAGCGGCGGGGTGTGTGGGGCAAGGGGGCGGCGGCGGGTCGTCAGGGAGAGAGGATAAGAGAAACACATACAAAGAGAGAGCGGGGCGGCCGGGGTGAGGCTCGGCCCGTTAGTTAGGTCAACTCTTTGCCGTCCGCCATCCTTTGCCGTCCGCTTTTGAGCTCTTTGCCATCTGCTAGCAGATGGCAAAGAGGGGGCCATTAGGTAATTTCTATGCAGCTCATTAGTGGGGCCCACCTCTCTCTTTGTCGTACGCCAGCTGACGGCAAAGAAGTGGCTGACGGCAAAGACCTTCTTTGCCATCAGCCAATTCTTTGTCGTCCGTTTTGTGTAAGTGGACGGCAAAGACCTTCTTTGCCATTAGCCAGCAGACGGCAAAGAAAAGGCAGAAGACAAATAAGCAATTTCCAGTAGTGGTAGTCTATAGCCTCATAGACATTGCAATTACCAGAACCCTGTCTTTCATCATTGCTAGCCATGTTTTCTATGATTAGGTCTAGTCAATTAATTATATTCTTAATAAAATCAATAATGACTTAAAAAGGCCTATGTTTTGCCGGAATGTTGATTCATTCCCGTTGCGGTAAATCCTAGGCACTCGATATGTCCTAGTTTCTAGCACAAGTCATGCCAAAATTCGTGGAAAATTTCGGCATGATCTTTGCTAAAAAGTGGACAAATCGAGCGTGATGTGGAGCATCCTACGGACATCACCATGTCAAGAGTTTATTTGGCAAGTGACATGTGCGACATCTACTTCACTTACACACAGGTGAATCATTTCCTTTACGCGTGTTCACTTGACCCCTTTGAGGATGTTATACTACCTGACACTCTTCTCTGTGCATACATAGTTATTGTCGGAACACCATGGACGAGGAGGAGGAGTAGAAGCACAAGTGTACAACTACACCATCCGTGGGAGAAGCATGGAAGAGAAGGAAGAAGAGGAATCTTCCAGCGTAGAGATAGAGGTACAACCGCCCATGTACCGCCCAACTACCGGTCGACCGGTACAGCCGCCCAACTTCCGGTCCACCGGTACAACTGCTCGACTATCGCCCAACTACCGGTCCAACTTCTGTAATCGAGCGGTGCAAGGCCGGTGCCGCCCCGGTTTGTCCAGTAATAGCCGTATGACCGGTACAACCGCCCCAACCGCCGGTACAACTGCTAGTGACGTCCAGGAACACCTCCAGGAACCATTACAAGAGCTCCAGGCAGTACAACCGCCCCCATGACCGGTACTACCGCTCTGCCTGCGCGCAGTAAAAGGGTCAACGACCCGTGTAACCCCCAACTTACCCCTTGGAGTATAAATACTCGTCCCCTAGCTCCGAATTAGGGTTAGAAAAGGTGATAGCTCATTTAGAGATAGAGCTTTGCTCATCCATCCGGATCTTCTCCACTAAGAGAGACCGCGACCTCTACGGAGAAGATCCATCTTGGATTCAAGACCCCACAATGGAAGATTCGTCAAGGATACCATCAGGACCTCCTCTTGTAGATGAACCTTACTTGTATCTTTCCCTTTGTTATTCATGTACCTTGTCGATCTTGTGTGTTTGATTGTCTAGTGGATGTGTGATTGGACTTGTTCCTGAGTGTTTCCCCTTGTGATTTCTCCCCGTTCTTCCCCGTGTTCTTTGTGTTCTTCGAGGGAATCCACTCCAATCATGAAGATCATCATACACCGGTTTAGCCCCATATCATATTGAATCAGAGCTTAGGTTTATCATGAATTTGGAGCCCCCTTTTTGTTTTCTAGCCTAATTTTGTTGTGTTCTTGCCCAATTTAAAAAATCCCCACCAAAAATAGCGCCGATTTTTTTTGTGATTTGCTGGTTTTGATGATGTTTTGTTGATTTTGTTCCATGGATTTGCTTGGTTTCGAGTGGATCTAGCATCTCCCCAAGTTTCCCCACTTCAATCCACAAAAGTCTCCAATTTTGCCCCCAAAATCATCCATTTCTGCCCACAATCCACCCCGTATCCAGATCTGAGAATTTCCCGAACAAAAGTAGTAGAACCGACCCCCAAGGCGGTACAAATGCTCCCCCATCGCTTGATACTTTCGCCAGCACAAAACTGGAACCGCAAGATGCTCCAGGAGCGGTACAACCGCCCACCCAAGCGGTACAATGACTTGATAGGTGTGAGTGAACAAGTCCGGTACCAATTCCACTATTCTTTCAGTTCACATAGAGTGAAACGGGATACATTCTCAACTTTGGGAAAAGGTAACTTGGTATTGTTTATCTCATTTCCTACTCACCTCTACTCGAGTCTTGTGATGGATAGGCAAGGCATTTCACCTTCGGTCTACAACAACAACGACGAGTTCGGTGCCACGAAAAATAACTTGGACACCAAGATGGATGCTCAAATGGAGGAGATCAAAGCCCTCATCAAGTCTTACAAGCGATATTCCTCACCTTCCAGAAGACACTCAAGAGCACATGCCTTCGAGATACCAGCTCCGGCAAGATCACATCGGCATTGACACCACCACCGACCAGAACATGAAGGTCAAGAGCTCAACACCAACAACCGCTCAACGACTTCACCATCTCCCTTGGCATCGTCGCCAAGCGACTTCAAGGAATCTTCGCCTTTAGACATATGGCATCTTCGCCTACAAGCACCCCAAGACTACGCTCTAGAGAAGCTCCCCAAGCTCAAGTCAGCGACTTCCACGAGCTACTACAACCTCGATACCGACCATGAGATTCCTTTCTATGGGACTCAAGAACCCGAGGAGTATCTCGAGTGGGAGTGCCTAATGGATGACTACCTCAAGCTACATCAAGTTCCTCCTGAAGATCAAGTGAAGTGCGCCACAACGAACTTCCATGACTACGCATCGACATGGTGTCTTCACACACCTTCGGAGACCTACGACGTGAGTTGGCCCAAGACGAAGAGAGCTTTGTGGCGAGAGTTCATGCTTCCAACCTACACGGAATAACCTCTATGCCAATTGGAGAACACCATCCAAGGATCCAAGTCCATCGACGTGTACTTCAAGGAGATGAAGAATGCCTTGCGACGAGCCGGCGTGGACTATCCCATTTCGATGAAGTTCTACTTCATGATGGGATTGAACAACGACATCTCCAAGACTATCTTCCTCGAGAACTACACGTCCCTCGACGACTACTACATTGGTGCTCTCAAGGCAGAACAAGAACTCATGAAGGCCAAGGCTTCTCGACCCCAAGCACACTTCACGATGACCAAGCTCCTAGAAGGCGAGCATGAGGATAGTACCACCAAGATGTCCAAGCCCGATGAGCTCCAAGATGACACTCCCAAGTTCGACTTCACCGTCATCCCTCTTTGTGTCATTCATGATGCCAAGTCTACTTCGACTCTTTTTCAAGACGGTGCGGCGACGAGTACGACTACAGAGACCTTCAAGGACCAAGATTTGGAGGCGAGCGACACGGTGGCGAGCAAGGATGATGCTTCCATCTGAGGAGGCGAGAGTGATGATGTGCCATCTTCGGCCTTCATCCACGGATACAGTGACGAGATGATCGAGCATGGGATTTTCCCTTTGGTCATGGAGGAGAATGATGATGTGCCATCTTCGGCCTTCATCCATGGCGACAGCGATGAGAGGGTTGAGTATTTCACCTCAACCACGGCGACATATGATGAATTGAGTGACTTTTGCCACCATATTGAGAGTGAGAGTGGAACAACTTTGATGTTTAGGCTATCGCCATTCGACCTCATTTCATTGGCCAAAGTTGAACTCCTAGTGACAAAATTTAGTGTTCTGAGTGCTTTTCGGCCGATTACGCCCTTAATATGATCTCAGATGAAGGAGTGCTCTAAAGGAATTTTCTTCGTCTCGTCGAGACGATTGATTTTCATGTATAAATCATCTTAATGCGAGTTCATATGCAAAAGTTACAGTCAATACGGTCTGGACAGGCCAGAGACCAAAATATTACGCTTGACACCAGACACATGTTGATGAGTGTCTGATGCAATGCGTGAGCGATTCGGATCTCAAGACGGCCTTGAATCGAAAAACCTTCAACACAGGAAAGTTTTGTCTCGTCGAGCCGATTGATTTTCATAAATAATTCGTCTCAATCCGAGGTTGTATGAGGCCTGGAGAGACAAAACAAGATCAGGCTATGTTTTCAGTCGGAAAATCCGAGTGAAAAGCTTACCATCCGAGTGAAAACTTACCGATCAAGTGAAAGCTTACCATCTGAGTGAAAAATTACCGGTCGAGTGAAAGTTTTCCGTCCGAGTGAAATTATTATCATCCAAGTGAAATTGTTACCGTTGGAATGAAAACTTGTCGATCGAGTAACAGATTGTCTTCCGAGTGAAAATATAATCATCCGAGTGAAAATATTACCGTCGGAATAAAAACTTGCCGACCGAGTAAAGAGATTGCCTTCTGAGTAAAAATATGGTCATCCGAGTGAAAATTGTCTTCCGAGTGAAAGATTCTAACATCCGAGTGAAAAAGTCCAGTTGGACGATCCAAGTGAATGACTCTAATCCGAGTGGATGAGCGCGAATCCGAGTGAAACTAAACATATGCCCAGAAGTTTTATCAAGATGACCTCGGATGAAGAAGTGTTCAATACAGAAGTTGTGCATATCATCAAGACAGTAAACTTTGGTTTTGGAGTCATCATCATCAGAGATAGTATATGGCCTACAAATTTACTACGAGACTCGGATAATCCAGTCTACTGCAAGACCGAGTCCGACTAGAAGGTAAAGATGACATCGAAAAGTATTCAAGAAAGCCTTATTTGAAAAAGTGATCAACCTGAGAGTTGTTTGTATCGTCGAGGCACACAAGTTTGATATTTGGGCCGTCTTGATATCGGTCGACTACTTGAAGCTAATTTCATTCGACCTTGCAGGTATGCCAAGTGGGTTTCTAACATTGTCCCAGTAGAGAAGAAAGGATCCGACAAGTTGAGGGTGTGCATTGATTTCAGAGATTTGAATAGGGCTACACCCAAAGATGAGTATCCTATGCCAATAGCCGATATGCTTATTAATGATGCTTCTGGACATAAGGTTATTAGCTTTCTAGATGGTAATGCCGGATACAATCAAATTTCTATGGCCGAAGAGGACATGTACAAAATGGCTTTCCGATGTCCTGGTTTCCTTGATTTATTCGAGTGGACATTTATGACATTTGGATTAAAAAATGCTGGAGCCACGTATCAAAGGGCTATGAATTTAATTTTTCATGATTTACTCGGTGTCATACTAGAAGTTTATATTGATGATATTGTTGTCAAATCGGATGCTTTTGAATCTCACTTGGCCGATTTGCGTTTAGCTTTTGAAAGAATGAAAAAGTATGGACTGAAGATGAATCCTTTAAAGTGTGCATTCATCGTATCAGCTGGCAAGTTTTTGGGTTTCATTATTCATGAACATGGCATAGAGATTGATCCCAAAAAGATAGAGGCCATACATAAAGTGGAGGCTCCAACATGCAAGAGAGATATGCAAAAGTTCCTTGGCAAGGTTAATTATTTGAGAAGGTTCATAGCTAATCTATCAGGGAAAGTTGATGCATTTACTCCTATCCTTCGGTTAAAGAATGATGCTGATTTTACTTGGGGGCAAAACAACAAGAAGCATTTGATATAATCAAGAATTATTTGTGCACTCCTCCGGTGATGAAAGCACCCAAGCATAGGGAACCCTTCAGACTTTACATTGCAGCAGAGAAAGGAGTTATTGGTGCTGTTCTAACTCAAGAGACCGAAGGAAAAGAGCATGCTATCACTTATTTGAGCCGCCGCTTATTGGACGCAGAGACTAGGTATACATTTATTGAGAAATTATGTCTGTGCTTATATTATGCTTGCACAAAACTGAGACATTATTTAGTGCCGAGTGCTTGTGTAGTAGCTTGTCAAACCGATGTCATTAAATACATGTTGCATAGGCCAATTCTTAGTGGTAGAATTGGCAAGTGGGCTTATGCTTTGATTGAATATGATTTGCCTTATGAATCTCTAAAATCCATGAAAGGCCAAATTGTTGCTAATTTCATTGTTGAACATCGGATTAATGACAAGAATGATGTTGATGTGAACCTTGTTTCATTAGTACCATGGAGATTATACTTTGATGGTTCAGATTGTAGCAATGGCCAAGGTGTTGGTATTGTTTATATATCTCCTCATGGTGCTGTTTTTGAAGCCTCATGCCGCTTAGAATATTTTTGCACAAATAATCAAGCCGAATATGAAGCATTGTTATTCGGCCTAGAGATGTTACTTGCTATAGGTGTTACACATATTGAGGCTTATGGTGATTCGTTACTAGTGGTGCAGCAAATATCCAAAGTCTTTCAGTGTTTGGACGAATCACTTAATGTTTATCTTGATAAATGTTTAGATATAATCTCTACTTTGGATTGTTTTAGCATTGCACATATATCTAGACATGACAACTGGAAAGCAAATGAGTTGGCACAGCAAGCATCTGGATACCATGTTGATCATGGCATGTTTCATGTTTCATATTTCTCAAAGTCCGATGTCTTGTCTTACCAGTATAGAAGAGGCCAAACCAGAACACACTGATTCTGTCATTAACAAAAAATCTAGTGCAGGTGACAATCCCGACTGGAGGAAGCCCATTGTTGCTTACTTATGCAATCCGAGTGAAAGGGTGGACAGGGCTGTTCGGCATATGGCTTTCAAGTATACAATGAGAGATGATGGTCTTTATCGCCGAACAGTCGATGATGTTCTTATAAAGTGTTTGGATGAGGACCAGGCAAGAGTTGCTATGGGAGAGGTACATGAAGGCATTTGTGGCACTCACCAGTCGGCTCCCAATATGAAATGGTTATTGCGACGTGCTAGGTTTTATTGGCCGACTATGATTAATGATTGCTTCAGATATTATAAAGGGTGTGAAGCTTGTCAAAAATTTGGTGATATTCAATTGGCTCCTGCTGCTATGTTGCATCCTATTATCAAGCCGTGGCCTTTCAGAGGATGGGGTTTAGACTTTATTGGGCAAATTCATCCATCTTCCTAAAAGGGGCATCGGTTCGTATTGGTGGCAACTGATTATTTCACTAAATGGTCTGAAGCAGTACCTCTCAAGAACATGACACATACAGAGGTAATTCAATTCATAACCGAGCACATTATTCATAGATTCGGTATTCCTCAAACGTCAACAACAAATCAAGGTTCATCTTTCATGTCACACCAAGTCAGAGAGTTTGCCGGATCTTATAACATAAAGTTGCTCAATTCCTCTCCATATTATGCCCAAGCTAATGGACAAGCTGACTCTAGCAATAAAATTTTAATCAAACTCATCAAGAAAAAGATTGAATATAATCCAAGGAGATGGCATGAGTTGTTGTATGAAGCTTTGTGGGCACATAGAATTTCAAGGCATGGTGCTACGAAGGTGACCCCATATGAGCTAGTATATGGTCAAGAGGCTGTTTTACCAGTTGAAGTAAATTTGAATGCTTTGGGAATAGCCAAACAAAATGATTTATCGGCAGTAGACTTTTATAACTTGATGATGGACAATATTGATGAGGTTGCCGATAAACGTTTGGTTGCTTTGAAGTCCATAGAGAGAGACAAGTTGAGGGTTGCAAGAGCTTACAATAAGAAAGTTAAGTTGAAATTTTTTCAAGTAGGTGATCTCGTCTGGAAAGTGATTCTACCGATTGGTTCAAGAGATAGAAAATTCGGGAAGTGGCCTCCAAGTTGGGAAGGTCCTTTTAGGATTACAAGAGTTGTTCCCGGAAATTCATATTTGGTGGAATCAATACAAGGGGCATTGTTACCTCGAGCTCTCAATGGCAAATATTTGAAGAAGTACCAGAGTGTGTGGAAGGAAGCCTAAGTAGGCAATGGCCGATATATGATTATCGTCCTTAGCACAAACATGGCCGATACATAATTATCGCCCTGGGAAAAATAAATGGCCGATGGAGTGTTGACATCTTCCTTAGAACGAACAACATGCATATTATTTTTCGGCGTGCAAGCTTTGCCGAAAAACAGGAGGGGCATGTGTTGACACCTAATTTTGGAAAGATACAGAGTGAAAGGGTTTTTCAGCATGAGAAAATTTCACATCGTCGAGTGGAACAACTTTGATGTTTAGGATATCGCCATTCGACCTCATCTCAGTGGCCAAAGCTGTACTCAGAGTGACAAAATTTAGTGTTCTGAGTGCTTTTCGGCCGATTACGCCCTCAATATTATCTCAGATGAAGGAGTACTCTAAAGGAATTGTCTTCGTCTTGTCGAGGCGATTGATTTTCATGTATAAATCATCTTAATCCGAGTTCATATGCAAAAGTTACACTCAATACGGTCTGGACAGGCCAGAGACCAAAATATTACGCTTGACACCACACACATGTTGATGAGTGTCTGATGCAATGCCTGAGCGATTAGGACCTCAAGAAGGCCTTGAATCGAAAAACCTTCAACATAGAAAAGTTTTGTCTCGTGAAGCCGATCGATTTTCATATATAATCCGTCTCAATCCGAGGTCGTACGAGACCTGGAGAGACAAAACAGATCAGGCTATATTTTCAGTCGGAAAATCTGAGTGAAAAGCTTACCATCCGAGTAAAAACTTACCGATCGAGTGAAAGCTTACCATCCGAGCGAAAACTTACCGGTCGAGTGAAAGTTTTCCGTCCGAGTGAAATTATTATCATCCGAGTGAAACTATTACCGTTAGAATGAAAACTTGTCGATCGAGTAAGAGATTGTCTTCTGAGTGAAAATATAATCATCCGAGTGAAAAGATTACCGTCGGAATAAAAACTAGCCGATCGAGTAAAGAGATTGCCTTCTGAGTAAAAATATGGTCATCCGAGTGAAAATTGTCTTCTGAGTGAAAGATTCTAACATCCGAGTGAAAAAGTCCAGTCGGACGATCCAAGTGAATGACTCTAATCCGAGTGGATGAGCTCGAATCCGAGTGAAACTGAACATATGCCCGGAAGTTTTATCAAGATGACCTCGGATGAAGAAGTGTTCAATACAGAAGTTGTGCATATCATCAAGACGATAAACTTTGGTTTTGGAGTCATCATCATCAGAGATAGTATATGGCCTACAAATTTACTACGAGACTCGGATAATCCAGTCTACTGCAAGACCGAGTCCGACTGGAAGGTAAAGATGACCGCAAAAAGTATTCAAGAAAGCCTTATTTGAAAAATTGATCAACCTGAGAGTTTTTTGTATCGTCGAGGCACACAAGTTTGATATCTGGGCCGTCTTGATCGGAGATCATATGCAACCTCAGCGGCCCGCGCAATAAGGAAGACAGAGTTTGGACCAGATTCAGACTAAATCCGAGTTGGAATAGAACTAGGACTCTACGATGTAAATTGATGTATTTTTTCTTGTAAGGAAAGCCTAGATGAATCCTTTACTTGTACGGGAAGTCCAACCGCCTCTTATATATGTTGGGAGTGACGGCCGATTGAACAACACACAATCGAACAAATCAATATACTAATTTTTCATCTACGTTTTATCTCTCCATCGTTTTTCTCTCTCGTTCTTCGCTATTCTTCGTGTTTGAGAGCTGCGAATCCCGAGGCTCTAGGGGCTAGCGAATCAACCAAGGGCAGCCCATAGCTGCCGCACTCCCTGACGGGGTCCCTCCTTGGGGTGTGGGGTTTTCGGGTCTGCAAAAGCGCCCGTTGATTGTCTTGCGTATCACACTGTCGGTCGGGTCTCCTTCGATGTGAGCTATGGTGCATCACCCCCGGTGTCGAGGGTACACGTGACGTGTTCATGTGTCAACACATGTGTTGTCCCAATTCCCATGTGAGGAGAGCCACAACCCCCACCACTTGAGTGAGACGAGTGACTCTACCATATTTTAGTTGGAGTGCACCTATTTTGAGGGAGTGAGTGAGCCACCACATAGAAGAGTGAGGTAGTTGATAGGGCATGTGAGGCCACTTCAATTTCTAATGAGTTAAACTCTACTTCTATTATCTCTTCTCATTTGGTGCTAGGTCCCATATATGATGACGTGCCGATTCGCGATGACTACGTCCTTTCTTCAGACAAGACGATGGTCGTGGTGGAATATAATACACCCCACATGGTTCCATCAAGATGATGGTATTGACCACCATTTGGTCTTACCCACCTCACCTACACCACTTGAGTGGAATGAACAAGGTAACATAGGTGAAGGTGATGCTCTTGTCCCCCTAGTGGACTATCTTGACATCGATTGCTTGCATGATGTTGATCAACCTATTACCATGCTTCATGCTAGTGCGACTTCCCCATGCGATGATTTACCCATTTATGACGAGTTTGATGATTGTCACGTGGAGCTTCTTAGTTGTTATGCCATGTTACATAGGATTTCTTGTGATAACTCTCTAGGTCACGTCATGTTTGACAATCCACTTAACTTGTCATATGCTATGCATGAGATCAACCATATGTCATCTTGGCAATCTCTTCGTAGTAACTACGCATATGCCATCAAAACAAACCCAATTTGCACATATGGCGTAGATGACGAGCCCATGGTTGTTGGCATTTGTTTCTCTTGTGATGATATTGATATGCTCCCTTTGCATCATTCATCTCATATGCCATGCTATGACCATCTAGCTTCGGATATGCATTGTTTTGGATGTTGTCCATTTTCTCCATATGATGTTTCCAATATTCCTCATGAGGAGACCCCCATAGTTTCCTCATACATGTTAGGAGATTTTGATCAATCCCATCCATTGCATGATCCCAATACTTGTGTGCACAATATGCTTCCCATGAATGAACATGCTATTGATGTGCCATATAATTGCATTCTCAATTTGTGTCCCCATCGTGTTATACACAATAACCATTCTTTCATGATGGATGACATGTTCTTATACCATGCATTAAATTTCTTTGAGCGATGCTTATCTTGTGCTAACTCACACATGCACATACACATCATGATGGATGATGTGTACATTTACCATGGACACAATTTCTTTGGTTTGTGTATATTTTGTGTAGGTACCCATGAATACTTGTCAACCTCACAATCCCATGAGTTGACAAAACGAGCTCTAGAGAGCAATGACGACTTGGGATCCCATGGATTGTCTTTCCCACCACTCTCTTCGCGCAAAGACTTCATGCATTTCTTCTACATGGCCCTCACTTGGCTATGGGTTATTGTCCATTACATATTCTATGCCCATCTTGCCATGCTCACTTTGCATGATATGCTCATTACTATGCCTTTGCCATGCTTTTTGTGACCCATGCTTTGCATTACACGTGATGATTGATTCTAGTACTTGTATGTGTATTTGCAAGCTTGGTGGAGATATTGCTTGTTATTGCCATGTTCCACTTGTGACCGATACCTATGATGATACTTTGACCATGACTTGCCTTCGTGCATGTGACATATCATGTGCATTTCCTATATCCACTATTTTCTCACATGACATGATTGCCATGATTTCCTCTAGTGTGTTGCATCTTCCCTCCACTAGTTTGCACGGCATGATTTCTATGCTTGATTATGTTGCATCGCCAATGATTCATACTTGCTCAGTCCTAGCGGTTGATGACAACCATTATCATGCTTTGCACATGATTCACATTGCTTCTTGTCATATATCTCCATATGTTGCATCTCTCATGCTAGATGATTTGCCATGTATTGATAGCAACAATGATTATAGTCTTCCTCATGAGACTGCCCCCATAGCATTCTTGCATATATTTGGGGATTTTGACATATTTCTTGTGAAGCATGCTTGTCTAACCTCTTTGCACCATGTACCCAGTGCCATGAATATAGCCATTGTTGCATCATATTATTCATGAACTTGTGCTCCTAATGGTTATGTGCAAAAGAAGAGAACCATCATGATGGATGATGTGTTCATCTACCATGCACATACATTCTTTCCTTTTATTTGTGCATGTGTCGGATACTTGGACTTTGTGTCGACTTCCACTTCACGTGAGTTGACCATTCGAGCTCTTGAGAGCGAACCACCTTCTACCACGATGATTCTACATTGCACTTGCTTGTGCTTCGGCATTGTGAAGGACGCACAAGGACATGCCTTCAAGGTGATATCCTTCTCTTTCGAGAAACCCAAAACGATGAGGATGAGTATTGTGGATCATACTACTTGTGCTGCTTCCACCATGAGACTTATTGGTAATCTTGGACTACTTGACTGCGCACATGTTAGAGATCTTGCTTCGACTTGCCATTTTCACATTTCCATGACTCATGACATATATACTTTGTGTGTTGCATCAAATTCTTGGATTACTTGCTCATATCATATGTTTGGTTGCAACAATGGCATTTCTTCACATATGCCATGTCCCATTGCTTGTCACGTGATTGACTTGATTGCCTCACACATGATGAACAATTGCTCTTTCTATTGTGTTGAGTGCCATACAATCTTCACTACACCCTATGCACGTTATGCTTGGATTGTCTTACACTTGATCCATGTGTTTAGGCACTTCATTTTATTTGGTGTTGTGGATGATTCCTATGCCTACCATAGACCTTTCATTGAGCGCTTTGTGAATGTTTGCTATAACTTTGAGGTACATGCTTATTCTCTTGTCACACATATTTGCATCGCTACCTCACATTTACATGCTTGTCCCCATGATATCTTTGCTTGTGCTCGATTGATTTGCTTACATGCCATGTCACAGTCCTCCGTCACACCATACGCTTTGCATGATGACGACACTTGTTCGGTGAATCACCACTTGAATGCTTGGTTTTGCACTAACTCTAACCACATTTGTTACTCCAACTTTTTGTTGTCCTTGCTCCTTTTGAAAGAATCACTAGACGGTGCGACATTGGAGAGTGCCCATTGCGAGCTTGAAGATGATGAGTACTTGGTGAACGTCCACTTCTACACGGCGAAGCCATCTCTTTCCCATGGTGATTTGGTTTTCGATCCAACGTCAGATATTTCCGAAGGGGGAGGGGATGATGCACAGCATCCTATGGACATCACAATGTCAAGAGTTTATTCGGCAAGTGACACGTGCAACATCTACTTCACTTACACAAAGGTGAATCATCTCCTGTACGCGTGTTCACTTGACCCCTTCTAGGATGGTATACTATTTGACACTCTTATCGTGTGCATACATAGGTATTGTCGGAACACCATGGACGAAGAGGAGGAGTGCGATCGCAAGTGTACAACTACACCATCCGCGTGAGAAGCATGGAAGAGAAGGAAGAAGAGGAATCTTCCAGCGCAGAGATAGAGGTACAACCGCCCATGTACCGCCCAACTACCGGTCGACCGGTACAACTGCCCAACTACCGCCCAACTACCGGTCCAGCTTCTGTAATCGAGCGGTGCAAGGCCGATACCGCCCCGGTTTATCTCCGTAACAGTCGTATGACCGGTACAATTGCCCCAACCACGGGTACAACTACGAGTGACTTCCGAAAACGCCTATAGGAACCAGTACAAGAGCTCCTGGCGGTACAACCTCCCCTGTGTCCGGTACCACCGCTCTGCCTATGCGCAGTAAAAGCGTCAACGGCCCGTGTAACCCCCAACTTACCCCTTGGACTATAAATACTCGTCCCTAGCTCCGAATTAGGGTTAGCAATGGCGATAGCTCGTTTAGAGATAGAGCTTTGCTCATCCATCCAGATCTACTCCACCGAGAGAGATCGCGGCCTCTACGGAGAAGATCCATCTTGGATTCAAGACCCCATAAGGGAAGATCCGTCTAGGATACCATCAAGACCTCCTCTTGGAGATGAACCTTACCTTGTATCTTTCCCTTTGTTGTTCATGTACCTTGTGGATCTTGTGTGTTTGATTGTCTAGTGGATGTGTGATTGGACTTATTCTTGAGTGTTTCCCCTTGTGATTTCTCCCCGTTCTTCCCCGTGTTCTTCGTGTTCTTCGAGGGAATCTACTCCAATCGTGAAAGATCAGCCTACACCAGGTTAGCCCTATATCAGAGCACCTGAAATTTGCCAAAACGGAAATTAATCAACATTCCAGCAAAACATAGGCCACTTGGAATCATTCCCTGCAAACAACAAAAGGCCACTTGGGCACAATCGAACCACTTCAATGTTGCATATAACAGGACCCACTTAAGAACCTGTAGATGAGCATCTACAATAGTAGATATACATGAGCAAACACTATTGAGGAATTTGCATATAACATGACCACTTCAAATTTACATCTCCTACACTTCAAGAAAATCTACACAAATCTCATGCTCTCTCAAACTCAATTCAAAAACCAAATATAGGTGGATGTACCCTAGAAACCTAGAACCCTAGAACCTTTACATATTATGTCCTAATAAAAATTATGAACCCTAGAACTCAATTTCTATCCTAAATTTCAAATTATGAACCCTAGAAGTCAATTCAAATTATGTCCTAATAAAAATTCAGTAAAAGTTAAGAAAATTATATTTTTATATTGAATTTTTTCTCTAAACTAAACCCTATTGGATTAGCATCACTAATAAAAATTTATATTTTTATATTGAGTTTTTTCTCTAAACTAAACCCTACTGCGCTAACGTTCCTGTATTGAATTTTTCTCTCTAAACTAAACCCTACTGGACTAGCAGCACAGATAGAAATTTATATTTTTATAATGAGTTTTTTCTCTAAACTAAACCCTACTGCCCGAGTTAAACCCTACTGTCCTAGTTAAGCACAACAACTATACAACTACTTAAGCATATACAAATTTGTCCAAAAAATATATTTAGTTAACTACATTGGGTGCACAACAACTATACAACTACTTAAGCATGTACAAGTACCAGCTAATTTGATGAACCCTAACTAATTAGATGAACCCTAGCTACTTAAGCATGTACAACTACTTAAGCACCCTAGCTAGGTAGAGGTAGGGGAGGAGGAGGTGTAGGCGTGCTCACCTCGGGCGCCGGTGGAGGTAGGGAGCAGGAGGAGGCAGAGCGGCCTAGGGAGAGGGGGCACGAGGCATTGAGCTCGTGGTCGGGGCTCGGGCCCGCAGCAAGGGAGGGTAGCAGACGGCAACGAAGGGCACCAGATGGCGTGCGAAGGGCGACGGGACGGCGCGTGGAGGCCAACGGCAATGTAGGGCGCGCGGAGGGCGACGTCGGTGACAGGGAGGAGTGGGGATTTGGGGGAGAAGTGGCCGGGGGACTAAGCCCGCGTGGGAGTTATGTCAAACTTAATGGTAGTGCTGGTTGGAAAACAACGCTATAGCTAAGTTAGCTATAGCGTTGTGCTACCTCTTGAGCACTATGTTGGTTTTCCCTTGAAGAGGAAAGGGTGATGCAGTAGAGCAGTGTAAGTATTTCCCTCAATTTTTGAGAACCAAGGTATCAATCCAGTAGGAGGCCACACACGAGTCCCTCGCACCTACACAAACAAATAAACTCCTCGCAACCAACGCGGTAAAGGGGTTGTCAATCCCTTCACGGTCACCTACGAGAGTGAGATCTGATAGATATGATAAGATAATATTTTTGGTATTTTTATGATAAAGAGAAATAAAGATGCAAGTAAAATAAATGGCAAAGGAAATAACTAAGTATTGGAAGATTAATATGATAGAAAATAGACCCGGGGGCCATAGGTTTCACTAGTGGCTTCTCTTGAGAGCATAAGTATTACGGTGGGTGAACAAATTACTATTGAGCAATTGACATAATTGAGCATATTTATGAGAATATCTAGGTATGATCATGTATATAGGCATCACGTCCGAGACAAGTAGACCAACTCCTGCCTACATCTACTACTATTACTCCACACATCGACCGCTATCCAGCATGCATCTAGAGTATTAAGTTCAAGAGAACAGAGTAACGCTTTAAGCAAGATGACATGATGTAGAGGGATAAACTCATGCAATAGAATATAAACCCAATCTAGTTATCCTCGATGGCAACAATACAATACGTGCCATGCTGCCCCTACTGTCACTGGGAAAGGACACCGCAAGATTGAACCCAAAGCTAAGAACTTCTCCCATTGCCAGAAATATCAATCTAGTAGGCCAAACCAAACTGATAATTCGAAGAGACTTGCAAATATAACCAATCATACATAAAAGAATTTAGAGAAGATTCAAATATAGTTCATAGATAAACTTAATCATAAAACCACAATTCATTGATCTCAAAAAACACACCGCAAAAGAAGATTACATGGAATAGATCTCCACAAGAGAGGGGGAGAACTTTGTATTGAGATCCAAAAAGAGAGAAGAAGCCATCTAGCTAATAACTATGGACCCGAAGGTCTGAAGTAAACTACTCACACTTCATCAGAGAGGCTATGGTGTTGATGTAGAAGCCCTCCGTGATCGATAACCCCTCCAGCGGAGCTCCGGAAAAGGCCCCAAGATGGGATATTGTGGATACAGAAAGTTACGGCGGTGGAATTAGGGTTTTGGCTCCGTATCTGGTAGTTTGGGGGTACGTAGGTTTATATAGGAGAAAGGAGTACATCGGTGGAGCAATGTGGGCCCCACGAGGGTGGAGGGCGCGCCTAGGGGGGAGGGTAGGCGCGCCCCCTACCTCGTGCCTTCCTGGTTGATGTCTTGACATAGGGTCCAAGTCCTCTGGATCATGTTCGTTCCGAAAATCACGTTGCCGAAGGTTTCATTCTGTTTGGACTCCGTTTGATATTCTTCTTTCGCGAAACTCTGAAATAGGCAAAAAAACTGCAATTCTGGGCTGGGCCTCCGGTTAATAGGTTAGTCCCAAAAATAATATAAAAGTGTATAATAAAGCCCAGTAATGTCCAAAACAGGATATAATATAGCATGGAACAATCAAAACTTATAGATACTTTGGAGACGTATCACGCTGAACATAAAACGCGCTACTGCTATAGGAAGTTGCTATAGCGCTTGTTCAAAAATGCGCTATTGCTATAGGAACTAGCTATTTATTTTCCTTTTTATTTTCCTTTTTCCTTTTCTTTTTCCTTCACTGGTGCGCGTCGGTCCTAAACAAACGGTTTTAAACCCCTTTCCACGACGGCATTTGGAACCATCGCCAAGTGAGTGTGTGCGATAGGGTGTCCTTCGCACACGACCTAGAAATCGTCGGGGATAGGCCCTCCTAGGACCTAGGCTGGGGCCGTGTGCGATCGGGCAAGGAATCGAAGCCCAATAATTTCCGTAGGTATGTACATCCCACACAGTAATCCAAGAAAATCATTTATGTAGGTATGTACATCCCACATTGTGAATCCCAGAAAAACATTTCCGTTCTTATGTATATCACACACATTCAATCCAAGGAATACATTTCCGTTCTTATGTACATCCCACACAGTCAATCTAGGGAACACGTTTCCGTTCGGACGTACATCCCACACAGTTTTATGTGTAGGCTCGTGTGTGAAAGGTGTAACTATCACACACGGTTTGCCATGGTTAACTGTTTGCTTTTATCAACTATATCACACATGATTTGATGAAGAAAACTGTGTGGCATTGGGGTATCCATCGCAAGCGCTTTTTCTTCTAGAACCGTTTGTAAAGGTCCATGACACATTTAGCAGGTTTATTAGTTTACAATTAATAATTCCAGTATTACGCATATTCAAATTTCATATCGAACAGTTGTTTGCCAATTTCATATCAGGCACATAAATATATTATAACATCACAGTATGGTAGCTACAAGAAAACAACATAGTACAACATATAGCTAGTTCAACTTCATAAGAACAATATATTAATTTCCCTAATCGAGATCATCCAGGCTCGTCTTATCCACCTCTGCTTTCAGTTCAGTAAGAACCCGTTTTGCACGGGCTAGCTGGGAAAGTTCCTTCTCCTTCGCCAACACCATCTTAGCAATGTCTGATTTAAAAAATCTGAGCTCATTCTCCACCTTCAAATTTTTATCCCACATCTTGAAATATGCTTCAGTGTTGACAACACTTTCTCTAAGCCTACGTGTGTTTTCTTCCTCATACATGCTCCAGAACTTCGCTAGGCACATCTTCAAAGACTGTGCCCGCTCTTGATCAACCACTCCAAGTAAGAACACTTTCGTTCGTCCTATAATATTTAAAACTAGATCAATAACAATTGTAGGGGAAATGGGTTTATAGCAACATAGAAAATCACTAATACTTATTTTGAGAAACTGAAGAAACATGTTAATTATGACATATCTTCTCAAAAAGATCAATGTGCAAATGAAATAATTGGTACTGAGGCAACAACCAAATTCTGGAACATCAGAAGCTATAATTAACTACAATGACGCTACAAGTTCTTACTCATGTACAATAAATAAAAAATTGAACATTTTATGAGTAAGGTAAATATAACCGCAACAGCATAGCGACAGTGTTTGGATTACAACAAATTGATACTAACAGGTGTGTACATGCACAAATTTAGTAACATAGAACTAATAGCACTAAGGCCATCCACTATGTATGCCAAAACTGGGGTAAAGACAACTGTTGCTACATCTCGCACCGGTGCCCTGCACTGGCGAGCCGATGCAACGTAAAAAAATCAGGGACCCGGACTCTAGAGAACGTAGTTGCTCCGATGCCCAGTTCCTTCATGCCATAAAGATTTAGTATTTTACTGCTTGGCTGCTCAGATGTGTGGACCAAAGTTGGCTGCACAAACTGCTGAAGCGGTGCCAAATAATTTTCTAATGGCACCGCTGATGAGATGGCAACAATTTAAGATACTAGGTACAAACTGTGACACTGTCTTAGGATGCGTTTGGTTGAAGGTGTGGTATGAATGGGTTGGGACAGTGACAGTGTCTGAATCACATCTAACAAATGATTCGTAACAACGAAAGAGGGTCTAACCTTCTCTGCACATGCCAGAAACTTCCTCCCACTGTCCACAGAATCAAACGCAACTAGCTTCATGCATGGAGATTGATGGTCACAACGAGCAGATAGATCTTCAGCCACCCCGCTCCATTCATTGCCACTGATGGTCTTAGGGACCTACAAGAGGAAGAAATGACTCAAATCGACCGCCGGGTAAAAATCCTTCATTCCAAGTCATAGCCCGAGAGAGAGAAGAGAGGCATACCCGGGTGGTCAAGGAGTATTCGCCGGAGGAGGAACCGCCGAAGAGGTCTTTGAAGAAGACCATGGCGACCCCGATGGTAGGATGCGAGATGGCGAGAGCGAGGAAGCAGCTATAGCTTAGCAAGGGAGGAAGGAAGGAGGAAACAAGGGAAATGTGACTTGTGGTCGGCGAGAAAAGGGGGTGGGGAAGGGGGGAAGGCGAGCGGTGGTAGATATTTTGGCGGTAGGCCAAAATTTTGGAAATGTGGAGGGAAACTTTGCGCGCGGTCCCGACGGACCATTCACTTTGAACAATTGTGTGCATCGCAAACGATTCTTCTGCTTTACTCGCATGGGATGAATTTGATACTTCAAATTTTGGTGGAAATTTTCCCGGGTACATCATTGCATAATTTAACACCGCTTTCTAATTTGGGCACACAAAAGAGCATACAGCAGACAGACCACACTTACTGAATCGAGCAATTTTAGTAATTAAGCAGAGCCAGTCGACCTAAACATTGCTCTAACAAAAGACCATCATTAAAAACAAAGCCTAAGTACGCATAATTTTATCAAATCCGCCGCCGCACCGGCCTATGCATCGCTGGTGTGAGATGAGACGTCGATGACTTGTCCTGGCGACATGCCGCTGTTGGCGGACTTCACATCCCCCCTGCTGAAGTCGACTGCGTCCTCGTCCTCATCCTCGTCCTCCGCGCCGCCCTCAAGGTTGTAGTACTCATAGTTGTGGCTGCGCCAGAGCTCGCGTTGGTAATCCACTGCTGATTCCTCGACGGACAGACTCTTCTATACCTCGACCTCGGCCATGCGCAACTCCTCCTCCCGGTGCTCCTCGATATCCGCTGCCTCCTGCATCTCCAGTTCCCACTCGGCAACCTCATGAGGAAGTAGGTGCTCCATGGCCACCGCTGCCTTTTCAGACGTGGGTTGCATGCTGGAGTCTGAGGTGGCCTGGAATATCTTGGTGTGTGCATCCTTGATCTTGGCATGGAAGGCCTCGACCCGGGCCAGGGTGACATCAGCGGCATGGACGGAAGCTCGAGCGCTATCGGCGTTTGCAGCCGCCATCGCAGCTGCAGCTGCAGCCGTCTCGGCTGCTGCAGCTGCCCTGTCGGCTGCCGTAGACGCCCTCTCGGCGGAAGCGACCGTGCTCAATGCGGATGTGGCGGCACTCTCGGCGTAGGCGGCCACGCTCTCGGCGCAGGCGGCGGCGCTCGGGGGGGGGGGGACACGACCATTGTATGGGCCTTCACGAAGCATTTCCACGGCGTCATCTTTGCAAGAAGGGGGTGCAGGAATGGGGGTCGAATTCGTGGATTTGGGGGTTGCTGGCACTCAAGCAGACGAGCTGGCGAAACTTAAGGAGGGAGACTTAAATAGACCCAGATATTTTCATCGCAAACGGTTCCTCGAAAAGAACTGTGTGTGATGTAGTAGATATTTTTATTAGCCGTGAAAGACGAATTTGGAGTACAGTGGCAACGGATGGTGTTTTAAATGTACGAGAAATTTTGTAGTACTAATACAACTGTCATGTCAAAATTTGGAAAATTTTAGGGGTCATTTGACTTTTTAAGACATTTAAGTGATTTTCCAGCCATTTAATGATCGTAATTGAAATTTGAACTACATGTGCATGCAACAACTAACCATAACGGTTTGAAAACTCATATTTTGTGTACTTGTGTGCGATTTAATTCCATGTGCAGTAAATTGGAAGGAATTTTCAAACATATTGGTCTCAAGGCTATGACACAATTAAGCATGGAGTGACATGGTATTTTAATTCCAAAAAAATAAAAAAAATATCAGAAACACATGAAACCTTGGTAGATATAATTTCATGCCACCAAGATGATGTGGAAAAAATTGGGCATGTTTGACGAAAGTTTGGACACACACTCCTCACAAACCGGAGCAACTCACTAGAAGGCTCGTGGTTCTGAGAGGGAACAATGCATGTTTGATGACGAACGGGAGATAGCTTCCTCTTACGGCCTTCAATTTTTTTTTCTATGTTTAACGTGCACTACTACAACTGTAATGTGAAATTTTGGAAAATTCTAGGGGTCATTTGACATTTAAAAGACATTTTAAGTGATTTTCTAGACATTTAATTCATATTTGAACTACAGCTACATGCAACTCCTAACCATAACGGTCTGACAAATCATATTTGTGTACTTGTGTGCGAGTTAATTCCATGTGCAGTAAATTAGAAGGAATTTTCAAATATATTTGTCTCACGACATGGACACATGCATATGTATGCATGGAGTGACATGGCATTTTAATTCCAAAAAATTAAAAAAATATCAGAAACACATGAAACCTTGCTTGATTTAATGTCATGCCACCAAGATGATGTGGTAAAAAAATAGGCCTGTTTGACAAAAGTTTGGACACACACCCCAAACAAACCGAAGCAACTCATTAGAAGGTTTGTGGTTCCTAGAGGGAACAATGCATGTTTGATGACGAACGGGAGATAGCTTCCTCTTACGACCTTCAATTTTTTTTTCTACATTTAGCATGCACTAATACAACTGTCTTGTGAAAATTTGGAAAATTTCAGGGGTCATTTGACCTTTTAAAGACATTTAAGTGATTTTCTAACCATTTAATGGCCGTAATTCAAATTTGAACTACATCTATATGCAACGCCTAACCATAACAGTTTGAAAAACCATATTTTTGTGTACTTGTGTGCAAGTTAAAAAATCAACAGACGATGTAAATATCTGGTGTTCAAAAAAGAAAATGCAAACATCTGGCAAGACAACCGGCGCCCACACGATTGGCAGTCTATCTCGCTGCTCGTGGTTTGGTAGGTGAATGGTGGGGATCATTAATCAGACACGGTTCTGCATTGGAAACGTCAGCTATTATGTTCACACACGGATTTTGGCTATTGTGTTCACACACGGATTTTGCTGCGGGAATCGAGTGTAATTCAAACTACAATACTCATAAATTCCGGCGACCGGCGTGTGTACTGTCCCCATCGATCTATATTTCGGCCACCAATAAATACTACCTTGCTCAAATCGTACCGCCTGCATTCTCATCTACATCCTCCCCTCGCTCTCCCTCTCTCTCTCTCTCTCTCTCTCTCTCTCTCTCTCTCTGTCTCTGTCTCAAATCTCTACCATGGCGCCACCAGTCTACCCACGCACCGACAAGGAGTCACCGCCCCCCGAGGACGCTCACTTGATTAGCAGCGACGAGGACCCCTACATGCCGCCTGACGAGGTTGCACCAGACCCCCCAACTTTGGATTTGTTTTGGGGCCAGTATAATCTTTATCTGTGGAAGTCGCTGCCGCTGGCTGAGAAAGCCAGGCAAGTGGCGTTCAAGAAGGAGATGGCAGAGGAGGAAGTCAGGCCTGTGAAGCCCGTTATGCCGCCTGGAAAAACAAGGCGGCGGAGCTTTGGGGTCGGGCGCGTCATCGTGCCGAGGAGGTGTACGAATACGGGTACTTCACGAGGAACGTCATAGGCGTTGGGCGCCTCGTCGCTGTGTGGAGGTCGGCTGATAAGCTCCAGCGTGCCACCGACGAGGAGCTTCGGTGGGTGCCCAACGAAATGGCAAGATTGGCCAAGCACGTCCGCCAACAAGAGGAAGATCGGTACGTCAAGTGCTACGAGGCGGAGGAGGCGGAGTACTACCTCCGCACTGGGAAGAGGCTACGCACTAGGGAGCTGCTAGCGAGGGGCTGCCGGAATACTGGCCTTAGGAGGGATTATTAGTTTTAGTATTGTTCATTTTCAATTTTATGCATTGTACCTAGTAGTTAAGTATCCTCACGTATATGTGATGGTATTATATATATATATATATATATATATATATATATATATTATGTGATGAACTAATGAACAATTAATATATATATATATATATACATTACGAATTCCATTTTCTATCTGTTTTTGTATACTAATTTGAATCTAGATGTTATCATCCACATATACAGAGTGGAAAGCGTATATACACACATTGAAGCAGAACATATAAGAATGGAAAATAGAGTACACACATTTAAACAAAGCAATAAACAGAGCAATACTATGATTGTTGTGAATACATAGCTATCCACGTCGAAACGACTTTTCAAAATAAAACGCGTGCATGAGACCATTACCAGCAGCCCTTGCCTACGGTAACTCTTGGCTGTGCCTGAACTTGTGCAGGCATTAGTCCAAGTGGTCGACACGCACGCGGTACATCTGGAGTGCGGTCTCGAGATCCGAGTTGGCTATTTCATCGGAGATCACCAGCTCGAGGATGCGACAACCATGTTCCTCTACTATGCCTAGGTGGACACATGGGCCAAGGAGGCGGTCGAGCCTATGGACTAGCGCATTGGCATCCAGCGGGCTGCAGACAAGGCGACCGACAGCACCCATGCGAACGGCACGGCGGGCATCCGGTGCAAGTAGGGCGCGGCTGGCCTCTGGTGCAAGTACGGCGCTGAGGGCCTCTGCCCACTCCTGGCAAGGAATGGGGGTACTGACCGGATGTGTACCTAGCTGCGATGCCGTGTCGACAGCAAGCAAGCGCTGATGGATCCGCTCTTGCTGTGCGGCACGCTGTGCCTCTCGCTCTGCGGCAATCCAACGGTCTCGCCGTGCAGCGAGCCGCAGTCTATCGGCCAGGATGCGCCTAGCTTGCTCTGCGGCGCGCCATCGATCATGTTGTGCAGCGAGCTGCAGCCTGTCGGCGCTGACATGCCTATCTTGATCCGCGGCGCTCAAGCGCCATGCGCCAAAGGTCTGCTCAACCCTGGCGATGACGCACATCACAGCGTCGTCCATCGCGTTGCCGGGGAGCGCCTCGGCCTCGATGGGCCGTGGCGCCTGCTCGTTTTCCTCGTCGACGAGGTTGATGGTAGGGGCGGCTCTTTGGTGGGTTGGCATGCTTGGAAAAGAAGGATGTGCTACAAGCTGCACTTGTCGCCTCCGTACATCGCGCGCCGCCTATGCGCAATATCGCTGGGTGGCGGGAAACAGGTGAGGAAATGGCGGGAAATGGTGGCATGTTCATAAAACGCCATCAATTAATGGAAACTTAGCATAGAAGGAACATCGAGCTAGCACAAGAAGGAGATGATGATCAGATGAACACGGACCACACTAGGGAACTGTTTCTGTTATTATCGGTATTCGCACACATTTCTGATTACAGACCTATTTGCGGCGTATCACAAACATCTTGTTATATTGAACTGTTTCTGTTCTCTTGCCTCAGTGCAAACAGTTCATCCGAGTGAACCGCATGCCGTATATTGCACACACCCTCATCTGGCTGACTGTTTCTTTTGTGTTGCCTAATCACAAACAGTTCATCCGAGTGAACCGTATGCTTTATATCGCACAAACCTTCATCTGGCTACCCGTTTCTTTTGTTCCTCCTCATCGCAAACATTGAGCTGAACTGTATGCCCTACATCGCACACGCAACTAAAATCTGGACCGTGCTTGAAGCATCCTCCATCGCAAACATTTTGCACCTTTTTTGACAGTTTTTTACACCACCGTTTGCGATTATGGCATCACACAAAGTTTCGTCGAAGGGTCTCTGATCATAGTGTCGCGTTAGCAGCATCATGCAGTAGTGCTTTCTCCTTTATTTAAGGAACTTAGCTATACCGCGCGTCTAACAAATGCACTGCTTCTAGATTAGCTATAGCACCTGTTACAAACAAGCGCTACTGCTATGCCTTTCTCCTTTATTTTCCTTTTTCTTTTATTTTTCTTTTCTTTTTCTTATTGCCTTTTCCTTTTTCCATTTCTTTCCTTTTCATTTACTTTTCTATTTCTTTTCTTTTCATTAGCAGTAGCGCTTGACGATGTTATGTACCTAGGGTAGGGTCTTAGGCCTGACCTAAACGACCTACCCAAGGCACTACACAATAATCCAAGGCCTATAAGGTTAAACGGAAGATACCGACTGAAATCCTCATAAAGTACAATCCACTCGACATGAAGATCTCACTCGCATATCCTAATTCCACTTGACCGTCATTATTCTCTCAGAAGACAAGAATCCACTCCGAGTTCAGAAGACCTAGAGCCACCCCTGGATGGCAACGGTCAGGCATTCACTCCATTGTCATAAAGATCATTTAATACGGGCGTTACAAGTAACGTACGTGACATTATACTCTCATTGAACCCTCTCACACAAGGGGTCGGTGTACTCTATATAAGCCACCCCCCCCCTCTCACACAAGGGTTTGCACCCCCTAAAACTCATACTCCAACCAATAGAGCTCCCGCAGCACCGCTACATAGGGATTTTACCTTCTCCGAGAGGGGCCTGAACTCGTAAATACGAGTGTACAACTTCACCATAGCGAGGACTCTGCCCTCTCCTACGTACCCCCATCTCTACTATTAGATCCATTCCCACGACAGTTGGCGCCCACCGTGGGGCAGGCGTCTAAGCGACTTTTGTTGAGGTTGCGATCTTAGACCTTCGTCTACATAGTTTCCGGCGGTGGATTGTCCTTGGGTCGTGAGATGCGTCTCGACGCGCTCACCTTCATCATTGATGATTCGGCCTGGCTCCAGGAAGCCCCCCTTGACATCGAGGCGCTCCTGATTCGTGGGGCAGCATACTTCCGCGCGAGTTCTTGTGGCGTCCTCCTGCGGCAGCTGTCGACTCAGTATCAGTCGGCTCCCGCAACGTCTTCGCTCCCCGCTGTCTGGTGCTGCAAGCGATCCGGTCGCTTGCGGCTCCAGCGGTGGGTGAAGCATGCGGTGGCCTGTCAGTCGGCCACTCCTCAAATTGCGTCGATCGAGCTCGATGAATCCCTCTATGGTTTTTTTGACCTATCGACTGGCCACTCGGATACCCTCTCCGAGTGCGAAAGCAATGATCCTGTGGCGGAAGTCCTCATGGTCGGCTCCCAGCGTAGCCCGCCTGTGTTTCCCCATGGTGGAGGTGACAGCGGTGGTCCGTTGCGCGACAATGACGAGTACTACCCCCAAGCCCTCACCGTGGAGCAGAGGGAGGAGCTGCATCGCAGAAACAATCAGGCTCTCCACACCCCCATCGTTGTGAAGTCCTCCGAGGCTCGGGCCTTGGAGGCTGCGCACTTAGCCACTCTGGCTGAGCACACGCGCCTGGAGAATCTTCAGCAAGCACTCTGGCCAAGGACACAGCTATACCGTTCCCCGATCCAGAATGTTGTAGCAGCTGCACATATTGCATATTCGATCCAGCCGTCCCGTTCTGAGGCTGGTAGAGGGTTACACCAGATTCAAGCACTGCTCAGGGCAGCCGGGGAACAGAACTCGGTTGTTTCTCAGTCATGCAACAGGATTCACAGCAGGTCTATCATGGCGGACACAGTTCAGTTGGCACACAGCCCAAGATCACCTCCATAGCGTGAAGGTTGTGGTTATCGCCAGGACCAGGACCTTGGTCGAGGCCATGGGTAGTTTGATCCTCGCTATTACCGTGAAGACCACTATCGAGTGCCCATGCCCCCTCTGAGGGGTGGTTCGTACGCGCCCCGGCAGTATGATGACAGGCGCCCGTAAGGTGACGAGCAGAGAGTTCTAGTTGACCCAAGAGAGCTTGGGTTCGATGCGATATCAGTCCTCGTATAGGGCCTGGTTGATAGAGGTAGAGCTAACAGAGAAGGGATGGACAGAGATCGTTCGAGTGGAAGCAGTGCGTTCGTCTCCGGGCCCGAGTGTTTCAGCAAAGCCATTCAAGTAGCTAAGATTCCTCCCAACTTCATATTGGCTGTGAGAGTGAGCAAGTTTACTGGCGAGTCAAAGCCGAACACATGGTTGGAAGATTACCGAGTGGCAGTGCAGATTGGTGGAGGCAATGACGAAGTAGCCATGAAGCACCTCCCCTTGATGCTTGATGGTTCGGTCAGGGCTTGGTTGAATCAGCTGGCTCCTGGAAGTATATTTTATTGGGAGGATTTGGCCCGAGTGTTTATCAAGACATTCGAAGGCGCTTGCAAGCGCCCCGCTGAGCTGTCTGAATTGCAGCATTGTGTCCAAAAGCCGAATGAAACTTTGATAGATTACATCCAGCGGTGGACTACACTTCATCATCTAGTGGAGAATGTTTTAGAGCACCAAGCAGTCTGCGCTTTCAAGGAAGGCGTGCGATACATAGAGCTCACACTAAAATTCGGTCGCTCCGGGGCCATGACTCTGAATCGAATGATGGAAATAGCCACTCGGTATGCGAATGGCGAAGAAGAAGACCGACTCCGCAAAGGCAAAGGGAAGATAGTCGACCATGACAGCGGGGGTGGAAACCCCGGTTGGAAACAAAAACCCAAAGTCCAAGCCACTGGACAGGATGAAGCTGCTGTGGTGAACACCCAAGGAAAGTTCAAAGGAAAGCCTAAGGAGCCATGGGTGCCCAAAAAGATGAAAGACCAGTCCGGCCAGGACGTCCTGGATTGACCTTGTGACATTCACACGAAGAAGGATGAAGGAACGACTTCCATCGGAAGAGTACTGTACATGGAGAGGCTCATAGCTGGGTCCACGACCGTAGCAAGGAAGTGCCTCCTTATTATGCGCAAAATAATTATTCCTCCACCTGACAGCAGGGACCCACCGGACGGGCCACCGTATTTCACGAAAAAAATGTTTCCCCCATGACTGCTGGGACCCACCAGCTACATCTTCGCACGCAAGGAAGTCTGTCTATATTATGGGCAAAAAAATGATTCGCTCCCTGACTGCTGGGACCCACCAGCTACATCTTCGCATGCAAGGAAGTGCCTGATAGTCGGGACCCACCTGGTCGAAGCGTACGTAGCATTGTCATTCTGGTGGCGAATGTGTACGTACATACTGGTCAATGTAGAGGCGCGCACGTGTCATAGTAGAGGCGCACACATGTCGTAGTAGAGGCGTGCACGTAGAATGTACACGTACGTAGAGCGGCCAGGGTGCAAGAACGAAAATACGGCCACGTACGTACATACGGGCGGGGTCTCGAATGCCTACTCGTGGATATGTATGGCCAGGGCTCGTGTACATGGCTGGGTCGAAACGGAGAAGCTGCGCCGTCATCGTGATCATGGGGAGGCAACCGGCTGGGTCGAAACAAAATGCGTCATCATGTTCATCCGGAGCCAACCGGCTTGGACGGAACAACCGATGGAATCGAGGCCTGGCATGCCGCGGAATGGAGGAATCGGCCTTGTGTTCGACCGGCCACGGTGGAAACAGGATCCTATTCATCAGGAGGGGTCTGGCATACTGCAAAACGGAGGAAATGGGCCTCCTACGGTCGAAACGGGCTCCTGTTGATCGGCATGGGTGTGGCGTACTGATAGGTCCATTTTGCATCATGCTTTTATATTGATATTTATTGCATTATGGGCTGTTATTACATATTATGTCACAATACGTATGCCTATTCTCTCTTGTTTTACAAGGTTTACATGAAGAGGGAGAATGCCGGCAGCTGGAATTCTGGGCTGGAGAAGGAGCAAATATTAGAAACCTATTTCGCACAACTCCTAAAGTCCCGAAACTTCACGGGAGCAAGTTTCAGAATATATAAAAAATATTGGGAGAAAGAAGTACCAGAGGGGGGCCACCCACCATCCACGAGGGTGGGGGCGCGCCCTACCCCCCTGGGCGCGCCCCCTGCCTTGTGGGCCCCTGGCAGCCCTCTGATGCCCATCTTTGGCTATATGGAGTCTTTCATCCAGGAAAAAATCATAAGCTAGCTCACGGGACGAAACTCCGCCGCCACGAGGCAGAACCTTGGCGGAAGCAATCTAGGGCTCTGACGGAGCTGTTCTGCTGGGGAAACTTCCCTCCGGGAAGGGGAAATCATCACCATCATCATGACCATCAATCCTCTCATCGGAAGGGGGTCAATCTCCATCAACATCTTCACCAGAACCATCTCATCTCAAACCATAGTTCATCTCTTGTATCCAATCTTTGTCCCAAAGCCTCAGATTGGTACCTGTGGGTTGCTAGTAGTGTTGATTACTCCTTGTAGTTGATGCTAGTTGGTTTATTCGGTGGAAGATCATATGTTTAGATCCTTTATGCATATTAATAACCCTCTGATTATGAACATGAATATGATTTATGAGTAGTTACGTTTGTTCCTGAGGACATGGGAGAAGACTTGCTATAAGTAGTCATGTGAATTTGGTATTCGTTTGATATTTTGATGAGATGTATGTTGTCTTTCCTCTAGTGGTGTCATGTGAATGTCGAATACATGACACTTCACCATTGTTTCGGCCTAGAGGAACGCATTGGGAAGTAATAAGTAGATGATGGGTTGCTAGAGTGACAGAAGCTTAAACCCTAGTTTATGCGTTGTTTCGTAAGGGGCTGATTTGGATCCATATGTTTCATGCTATGGTTAGGTTTACCTTAATACTTCTTTTGTAGTTGCAGATGCTTGCAATAGGGGTTAATCATAAGTGGGATGCTTGTCCAAGGAAGGGTAGTACCCAAGCACCGGTCCACCCACATATCAAATTATCAAAGTACCGAACGCGAATCATATGAACGTGATGAAAACTAGCTTGACTATAATTCCCATGTGTCCTCGGGAGCGCTTTCCTTTATATAAGAGTTTGTCTAGGCTTGTCCTTTTCTACAAAAAGGATTGGGCCATCTTGCTGCACCTTATTTACTTCTATTACTTGTTACCCGTTACAAATTACCTTATCACAAAACTATCTGTTACCGATAATTTTAGTGCTTGCAAAGAATACCTTACTGAAAACTGCTTATCATTTCCTTCTGCTCCTTGTGGGTCATCAAGACTCTTTTCTGGCACCGTTGTCGGGGAGTGAAGCGCCTTTGGTGAGTGGAATTTGGTAAGGAAAATTTTATATAGTGTGCTGAAATTTACTGTCACTTGTTACTATGGAACATAATCCTTTGAGGGGCTTGTTCGAGGTATCTTCACCCCGACCAGTAGAGCAAAGAGTTGCTCCTCAACCTACTAAACCTACTGAAAATGTTTATTTTGAAATTCCTTCAGGTATGATAGAGAAACTGCTAGCTAATCCTTTTACAGGAGATGGAACATTACATCCTGATTTGCACCTATCAGTAGGTTCAGTAGGTTGAGGAGCAACTCTTTGAAGGGAAAGGCATTGACATGGTCTAGGCTATGTGATGATATGGGATCATCGAACTACAACCGATTGAAATTGGTATTTCATCAGAAGTTTTATCCTATGCATCTTGTTCATCGTGATTGTAATTATATATATAATTTTTGGACTGGCGAAGGAGAAAGCATCGCTCAAGCTTGGGGGAGGCTTAAGTCAAATGTTATATTCATGGCCCAATCATGAGCTCTCAAGAGAAATTATTATTCAAAAAAATTATGCTCGGCTTTCGCTCGATAATCGCTCCATGCTCGATACTTCTTGTACTGGCTGTTTTATGAAGAAGACTATTGAATTCAAATGGGATTTATTGGAAAGAATTAAACGCAACTCTGAAGATTGGGATCTCGACGAAGGTAAGGAGTCAGGTATAACACTAAATATGGACTTGACTCTGAGATCGTAGCTTCTTTCTGTGAATCCTTTGCTACTAATGTTGATCTCCCTAAGGAGAAGTGGTTTAAATATAATCCTCCCATTGAATTAAAAGTAGTTGCACCTATTAAAGTTGAAGAAAAGGCTACCACTTATAATGATCCTATTGTTCCTACTGCTTATATTGAGAAACCACCTTTCCCAGTTAGAATAAAGGATCATGCTAAAGCTTCAACTGTGGTTCGTAAGAGTAATACTATAACACCTACTCCTTCTGAGCAAATTAAAGTTGAACCTAATGTTGCTATGGTTAAAGATCTCTTGGCCGATAATATTGATGGGCATGTTATTTACTTCTGTGATGAATCTGCTAGAATTGCTAGACCCGATACTAAAAATAAACATAGACTTGTTGTAGGCATGCCTGTTATTTCTGTTAAAATAGGAGATCATCGCTATCATGGCTTATGTGATATGGGTGCTAGTGCAAGTGCAATACCTCATTCCTTATATAAAGAAATTATGCATGATATTGCACCTGCTGAGATAGAGGAAATTGATGTTACTATTAAGCTTGCCAATAGAGACACTATTTCACCAGTTGGGATTGTTAGAGATGTTGAAGTCTTGTGTGGGAAAGTTAAATATCCTGCTGATTTTCTTGTTATTGGTCCCCAGAAGATGACTTTTGTCCCATTATATTTGGTAGACCCTTCTTGAATACTGTTAATGCTAAGATAGACTGCAAAAAGGATGTAGTTACTATTGGTTTGGGGGATATGTCTCATGAGTTTAATTTTACTAAATTTCATAGACAACCACATGATAAAGATTTGCCTAGTAAAGATGAAATTATTGGCCTTGCTTCTATTGTCGTGCCTCCTAATGATCCTTTAGAATAATATTTGCTAGACCATGAAAATGATATGTTTATGAATGAAAGAAGGGAAATAGATGAAGTATTCTCTAAACAGGGACCTACTTTGAAACACAACTTTCCTGCTGAAATTCTAGGGGATCTTCTTCCACCCAAGGGTGATCCCGTGTTTGAGCTTAAACATTTACCTGATACTCTTAAATATGCTTATCTTTATGAGAAAGAGATATGTCCTGTTATTATTAGTGCTAACCTTTCAGAACATGAGGAAAATAAATTATTGAAAACTCTGAAGAAGCACCATGATGCTATTGGGTATACTCTTGATGATCTTAAGGGCAATAGTCCCACTCTATGCCAGCACAAAATAAAATTGGAGAAAGACGCGAAACCGGTTGTTGATCACCAATGACAGTTAAATCCTAAGATGAAAGAAGTGGTATGAAAAGAAATACTAAAGCTTCTAGAGGCAGGTATAATTTATCCCATTGCTGATAGTCAGTGGGTAAGTCCTATCCATTGTGTCCCTAAGAAGGGAGGTATTACTGTTGTTCCTAAAGATAAAGATGAACTGATCCCACAAAGAATTGTTACAGGTTATGGAATGGTAATTGATTTCCGCAAATTAAATAAAGCTACTAAAAAGGATCATTACCCTTTACCTTTTATTGATCAAATGCTAGAAAGATTATCCAAACATACACATTTTTGCTTTCTAGATGGTTATTCTGGTTTCTCTCAAATACCTATGTCAAAAGAGGATCAAGAAAAGACAACTTTTACTTGCCCTTTTGGTACCTTTGCCAATAGATGTATGCCTTTTGGTTTATGCAATGCACCTGCTACTTTTCAAAGATGTATGACTGCTATATTCTCTGACTTTTGTGATAAGATTGTTGAGGTATTCATGGATGATTTTTCTGTTTATGGAACTTCTTTTGATGATTGCTTAAACAACATTGATCGAGTTTTGCAGAGATGTGAAGAAACTAATCTTGTCTTGAATTGGGAGAAGTGCCACTTTATGGTTAATGAAGGTATTTTCTTGGGGCAAAAAATTTCTGAAAGAGGTATTGAAGTTGATAAAGCTATGGTTGATGCTATTGAAAAGATGTCGTGTCCTAAGGACATTAAAGGTATAAGAAGTTTCCTTGGTCATGTCGGTTTCTATAGGAGGTACATTAAGGACTTCTCTAAAATTTCTAGGCCTCTGAATAATCTCTTACAAAAAGATGTTCATTTTGTCTTTGATGATGATTATGTAGAAGCATTTGAAATACTTAAGAAAGCTTTGATTTCTGCACCTATTGTTCAGCCTCCTGATTGGAATTTACCATTTGAAACTATGTGTGATGCTAGTGATTATGCTATAGGGGCTGTTCTAGGACAAAGAGTTGATAAGAAATTAAATGTTATCCAATATGCTAGTAAAACTCTAGACAGTGCCCAAAGAAATTACGCTACTACTGAAAAAAATTGGCAGTTGTATTTGCTTGTGATAAGTTCAGACCTTATATAGTTGATTCTAAAGTAATTGTTCACACTGATCATGATGCTATTAAGTATCTTATGGAAAATAAAGATGCTAAACCTAGACTTATTAGATGGGTTCTCTTGCTACAAGAATTTGATTTGCATATTATTGATAGAAAGGGAGCTGAGAACCCCGTTGCAGACAACTTGTCTAGGTTAGAGAATGTTCTTGATGACCCACTACTTATTCATGATAGCTTTCCTGATGACCAGTTAGCTGTCATAAATGCCTCTCATACTGCTCCATGGTATGCTGATTATGCTAATTATATTGTTGCTAAATTTATACCACCTAGTTTCACATACCAGCAAAAGAAAAAGTTCATCTATGATTTAAGACATTACTTTTGGGATGACTCACACCTTTATAAAGGAGTAGATGGTCTCATTAGACGTTGTGTACCTGAGCATGAACAGGAATATATCCTACGCAAGTGTCACTCTGAGGCTTATTGAAGGACACCATGCTTGAGATAGAATTGCACATAAGATATTGCAATCCAGTTTTTATTGGCCTATTCTCTTCAAGGATGCCCGTAAGTTTGTCTTGTCTTGTGATGAATGTCAAAGAATTGGTAATATCAGTAGACGTCAAGAAATGCCTATGAATTATTCACTTGTTATTGAACCATTTGATGTTTGGGGCTTTGATTATATGGGACCGTTTCCTTCCTCTAATGGGTATACACATATTTTGGTTGTTGTTGACTATGTTACTAAGTGGGTAGAAGCTATTCCAACTAGTAGTGATGATCATAACACCTCTATTAAGATGCTTAAAGAAGTTAATTTTTCCAAGGTTTGGAGTCCCTAGATATTTAATGACGGATGGTGGTTCACATTTTATTCATGGTGCTTTTCGTAAAATGCTTGCTAAGTATGATGTTAATCATAGAATTGCATCTCCTTATCACCCACAGTCTAGTGGTAAATTAGAACTGAGCAATAGAGAGCTTAAATTAATTTTGCAAAAGACTGTTAATAGATCTAGAAAGAATTGGTCCAAGAAACTTGATGATGCATTATGGGCTTATAGAACTGCATATAAAAATCCTATGGGTATGTCTCCGTATAAAATGGTTTATGGTAAAGCTTGTCACTTACCTCTCGAACTCGAACATAAGGCATATTGGGCCATTAAAGTGCTCAACTATGACTTTAAACTTGCCGGTAAGACGAAGCTTTTTGACATTAGCTCACTTGATGAATGGAGAACCCAGGCCTATGAGAATGCCAAACTGTTGGGGATATTACTATTGGATGTAAACCGGCCAGGTGTAGCCGGGTTAAATCCTTGAAGATTAGAAGCCCATGAAGATGCAAGGATGATGGCGCTTCACGAAGGCCCAAAGCCAAAAGGCGGGTTAAAGCCTGTAAATGTAAACCGACCTAGTCATGTAACTTGTATTGTAAGATAGGAAGGATAGAGACCGAACTGGACACATTTATGATCCAGTTTCGGGACTTTGTAGCCCGGCGGGCGTCAACCTATGTATATAAAGGGACGACCCGACAACGGTTTAGGGACAACAACTCGAGAGCCAGACAAAGCGGATTCGCTCCCTGGCCTTCGAAACCCTAGCAATACCAATCACAACTAGACGTAGGCTTTTACCTTCCTTGAAGGGGCCGAACTAGTATAAAATCCCCGTGTCCCCTTGTCCGGTTTAACCCCTTTGAGCTAACCCGTAGCGATGGCTCCACGACTAAGTCCTTTCACAAGGACATCTGCCGTGACAAACCCACGTGCCCACCGTGGGGCTATCGCACGATGGTTTTGAGTTCTTGAAGGGCAGCTTTGATGGACTTAAGGGATACGCTGTGGGCCGGATGACGAAGAGTCATCACGGCAAGCTCTACATCGACAATGCAGGATGGGGTCCCGAGGCTGATTCAATCGAGTACGGGTACCGAGTCCCCTTCGGTGGGATTCACGTCTTCATTAGCAAGATCGGCGAACCGGCCCCTGAGCCGGACATCTGCACCGACATCATCGAAATGGCTCGGCGTGCAAGTTCTTCGCCGGTTCAGCCCGTGACGAGGCATGTTTTCGTAGGTGTCATACATGAAGCGAGATACAAGGACGGGCCGGTGTCCGAGGGAGAGACCGTGGTCTGTTCTGATGATGAGCCTTCTGGAGAGACCGAGTCGCTTTATCAGTTGTAGGATGGCCAAATTGATGGAGGATCCGAGGGCAACATTATTCCGGATTCCTCTGACCTGCCAAACTGGGCCGCCATCTTCATGGCCGGCACACAATCAGCGCCTCATTCATCGGCCGCCGCAGCAATACTCTCCGGTTCAACAACGGCCACACCGGTAGGGGCAGGGAGCTCTGCGCCGCCTCCGGCCCAAGTCCTGTCTGATTTGTTTGACGCTTTGGCAACATTGATGGCCGCAGAGGTGGATGCAGTAACCAGGGATCAGCACAATGCAGAGATTGCAAAGGTGAAACATCAGATAGCTCATGCTAAAGCGGACCTGGCGACAGAGAACACTAGGATGGCTATAGAAGGGGCTGAATTGGAAGCACATGCCTACCAGATTAGGCTGGATCAGAATGCTTCCGAGGAAGTCATGAGAAGAAGGTACCGATCGCGTCTCCCGTCGGTTTATTAGCCGCAAAATCTCTTCAACACACTAGGAGCAGGAGCTGGTAACCAACCCATACTAAACCGGGTGGAGGCACTGGGAACAGGAGCACCGGTTCAACCACGCACGATGGACACGCCTCGCCAGAACAACATTGTGCCACAGTATGTACCGACACCTCCCGGGCATTATTCCAACCCGTTGGACAATATTGTGGTCGCCGCTTCACGCCTGGCAGCTCTCCCAACCGACAGCGAGTCACCAGTTGCGGTGGAAGCATGTTGGGCCAGGGATCTCCTTCAAACAGCGCTAAATCTACAGCAGGCATATTCACACAGTCGTGAGAGGATTCATTCCACTCCCCTTCCAAGCCGGAGCTATAGCAGACATGTTGAGGATGAACCGGCTGTATCCAGCAGTGCGCGTCGCCGAAATTCACCACGAGGAAACAACCCGGTAGGGGGAGGTGCTAATGCACAGGATGTTATGGACCATGGCCGCGCACGTCAGGAGGCCGAGTTAGCAGCTCGACACGGAGCACGACAACATACTCCGGTTCACCCTACCGCTTCAGTAGAGCCAGGCGTGGTGTTCAGTTCCTTAGGGGTGTTGTGTCTCACCCCCGCTTTGCGTAATGTAAGACTGCCCAAGGACTTCAAGGGACCTCGTAAGGTACCAAATTACATCGCCGATTTACAACCAGAGGCGTGGGTGGAAAGCTATGAGATGGCAATGGAGATGTTAGATGTGGATGAGGCAGTGTGTGCTAAATATTTCACCATGATGTTGGAAGGAACAGCTCATACTTGGTTGAAGAGCTTACCAACTAACTCTGTCGGATCATGGGCTGAATTGAAGTACCGGTTTATCTAGAACTTCAAAGATACTTGTAAGCAGCCAATGTCAATCGTGGATCTGGCCGCTTGTGTCCAAGAGGAAGGGGAGTCCACAACCCATTGGGTCAAACGGGTCTTAGCGATTTTGCACTCATTAGATCGTATCAATGCGGACACCGCAGTATTAACATTAGAGGGCAATTGCCATTTCCTACCGCTCAAATAGAAATTAGGAAGGCTCAAACGTCACTTCAATGATATGTCAATGCTCATGGCCGCTTTGGTTAAGTATGTTGATTCAGATAATACCAAGGACCCGGATTCAGAGGAGGACAAACTGGGGAAAGGGAAGAATAATGGCAACGCCAAGGGTCAGCAGCGTAATCCGGTAGGCCATGGGAACAACGGTAAGCGCAAGGCAGACATCAGCTTGGACTTTGTTGCTAACACCAATGCTCAGGAGAATGGCCAGCGCCATAAGGGAAAGCAGCCCAGAGGGGTGGAGGTTCAGGCCCCAATTTGGAGCGCCTGTTAAATCAGCCCTGTCCAAAGCATGGATCAAAGGAGAAGTCGGCATCGCATCTTTGGAAGGACTGTTATATCATGCGGGATTTCAAGAACTCCAATATGTTCCAGTATGATAACGGCCCGCCTGGCAGTTCAGGAGGTGGTTTCCATGGGCCGGGTTACGGAGGTGGTGGTTTTGGTTTAGGGTTTCAAGGCAACCAAACTGGACACATCAATCAAGGGCACCAAGGCAACCAGGGAGGCTACAACCATCAGGGGAATCAACAGCAACAGCAGCAGTCGGGTTACCAGAGCAATCCCAAGCAGCTAAATAGTGTCCAATATCATGTTTTAACTACTAGTTTGTGTAAGCGTGATCAGAAGCTTCACAAAAGGGTGGTAAACTCTGTTGAACCGGCAGTGCCTCAGTATTTACACTGGTCTGAGCAACCCATTTTATGGAGTAGAGAGGATCACCCACCCCAGGTTGATAATCCAGGTCACTTGGCCATGGTGGTAGCCCCGCAAGTTGGGGGTTACAAGTTTACTAAAGTGCTTATGGATGGGGGAAGCAGTATCAACATTCTATATTATGACACGTTCCACCGTATGGGGTTGACAGATAAGAATCTTAAACCATCAAATACGGTCTTTCATGGGGTGGTGCCTGGTAAGTCTGCATATCTGTTGGCAAGATAGCCTTAGAGGTAGCTTTTGGAGATTATTATGATTCAAGGTCAAAAACATTGATGTTTGAGGTGGTAAATATCAAAAGTCCGTACCACGCCTTGTTTGGACGGTCGGCTTATGCTAAATTCATGGCGAGGCCATGCTATGTTTATCTGCAGCTTAAAATGCCAGGTCATAAGGGGACTATCACAGTACATGGAAGCAGAAAGATCGCTTTGGAGTGTGAGGAAGGTGATGCGGCTTATGCTGAGTCGGTTTGTGCCATAGAAGAATTGAAATTCTATAAGGAGCAAGTTGATCCGGCAGATATGACCTCTTTGAAAAAGCCAACTACAGAACATGATCCGGCGTCGAAGTTCAAATCGGCTACAGATACTAAGATGGTTGACTTTGTTCCTGGCGATTCATCCAAATAGTTCAGCATCAGCGCTAACCTGGATCCCAAATAGGAAAACACGCTCATCGAGTTCATCCGTGAGAATCGGGACATCATTGCATTGAAACCTTCTGACATGCCAGGTGTACTGAGGGAACTCGCTGAGCACACACTCAACATTGATCCTAAGTTTAAACCGGTCTGGAAGTTTCTCCGTCGCTTCAATGAAGAAAGGCGTAAGGCAACCGGTGAAGAGGTAGCCCGCTTGTTGGCCGCAGGGTTTATTGTAGAGGTCTTTCATCCAGAGTGGCTGGCTAATCCGGTGCTGGTTCTCAAGAAAAACGGCACTTGGCGTATGTGTGTGGATTACACAGATTTAAACAAGGCTTTCCCTACAGACCCCTTTGCTCTCCCTCGCATTGATCAGATAATTGATGCTACGGGAGGTTGTGACCATTTGTGTTTTCTGGATGCTTACTCTGGTTATCATCAGATCAAAATGGCGGTTAAGGACCAGGAGAAGACAACTTTCATAACTCCCTTTGGAGCCCTCTGCTATGTCTCCATGCCCTTTGGACTCAAGAGTGCCCAGGCAACTTATCAGCGCTGTGTTCAGAATTGCCTTCATAAACAAATTGGGCGCAATGTTCATGCATATGTGGATGATATTGTGATAAAATCCAGAAAGGAGGAAACATTGATAGACGATCTGCGAGAAACCTTTGACAACCTCCGGGTTTACAAGATGATGCTCAATCCGCAGAAGTGTTTCTTTGGTGTCCCGGCAGGCAAGCTCTTGGGTTTTCTGGTGTCAAACAGAGGCATTGAGGCTAATCCAGAAAAGATTTCATCAATTACATCCTTGGCTAAACCGGCGTGTATCAATGACGTTCAACGTCTGGCCGGCCGGATTACAGCCTTGAGGCGGTTTATCATTCGCCTTGGAGAGAAGGCCATCCCTTTATATTAGATGATCAAGCAAACAGATAACTTTGTCTGGAGCGAGGCAGCCGATAAAGCGTTTGAAGATCTGAAGAGGCAGCTAGCTGAACCGCCCATGCTTGCAGCACCAATTGATAAAGAGCGGTTATTACTATATGTGGCTGCTAATGCCCGGGCTGTTAGCATAGCTATTGTGGTAGAGCGCAAGGAGCTTGGCAAGGAATATCCGGTTCAACAGCCGGTTTATTATATCAGTGAGATACTCATTGAGTCAAAGCAGAGGTATCTGCATTGGCAGAAGCTGGTGTATGGAGTGTTTATGGCAAGCCGGAAGCTTAAACATTATTTTCAGGGCCATCCCATCACAGTGGTCAGTTCAGCTCCTCTAGGAGATATCATTCAAAACAGAGAAGCAACTGGCCGGATTGCCAAGTGGGCTATTGAGCTTGGACCTCATGGGCTCAAATATATACCCCGCACAGCGATCAAATCCCAGGCACTCGTGGACTTCATCAATGATTGGACAGAGTTACAGGCACCTGAAGAGAAACTAGATAATACATATTGGACTATTCATTTTGATGGGTCCAGACAGTTGGAGGGCTCGGGGGCTGGAGTCATACTAACTTCCCCACGAGGTGACAAGTTTTGTTATGTCCTCCGTTTAATGTTCCCTTGTACTAACAATGCAGCTGAATATGAGGCTTTGCTCCATGGTCTTCGGATGGCTAAGGAGATGAATTTAAGCCGGGTTAAATGCTTCGGCGATTTAGATCTAGTGGTGCAACAGGTGTCTGGCACTTGGGATTCTAAGGACCCACTCATGGCTGCATATCAGCAAGAGATGGACACAGTGGCTGGTCACTTTAAGGGTTATCAGGTGGACCATATAGACCGGCGGAAGAATGAATCGGCGGACGCTTTAAGTCGTCTTGGTTCCCAACGTAAACCGGTCCCGCCCAATGTCTGTCTTGATGTATTGCATAATCCATCAATCAAGGTGCCAACCGAAGAAGATTTGGCTATTACTGATCTGGAGGCTCAGTTGGTGGCAGCTCTGCATGCCATACCGGATTGGACAATCCCATATCTGGATTACACGAACCGGGGCGAGTTACCAGACGATGAAACATTGGCCTGACAGATAATCCGGTGTTCCAAGTCCATGACCATAATCAACGGGGAGTTACATCACTACAGCGTTTCAGGAGCAATTCAACGTTGTGTTTCTCCTCAAGAAGGTTGTGAGATTTTGCGAGAAATCCATGAAGGGGACTGCGGTCACCACGCCGGTTCAAAGTCTTTGGTTGCTAAAGCTTTTCGCCACGGTTTTTACTGGTTGACGGCGCATGCTGATGCGGAAGATTTAGTCAAGAGATGTGACGGGTGTCAAAAATTCGCCCGCCGTGCGCACATTCCGGCTCAAAAGTTGCGGATGATTCCAATTACGTGGCCGTTTGCGACTTGGGGGCTTGGTATGGTTGGACCCTTCAAGCGATCCAAGGACAAAAAGACCCACCTGTTAGTAGCAGTTGATAAATTCACCAAATGGGTGGAGGCAGAGCCAGTCAGCAAGTCTGATGCAGCAACGGCGGTTCAATTCATCAAAAAGGTGATATTCCGGTTTGGTTTTCCACACAGCATTATAATGGATAATGGTACTAGCCTATCAAAGGGGGAGATGGAAGAATTTTGTCAACATGAGCACATCCAGCTCGATCTAGCGTCGGTGGCTCACCCCCAGTCTAATGGTCAAGCAGAGAGGGCAAATCAAGAAATTCTACGGGGTATCAAACCCAGGCTTATGGTTCCCTTAAAGCGGACACCGGGTTGTTGGGTTGAGGAGCTACCTTCTGTGTTATGGAGCATCAACACCACACCCAATAGGTCTACGGGTTACACACCTTTCTTCATGGTCTATGGAGCGGAGGCCGTTCTTCCTAGTGACATCCGTCACGACTCGCCCCGTGTGACAGCTTATGTTGAAGCTGATAATGAGAAGGCACGTCAGGATTCTCTGGACCTGTTGGATGAAGAGCGTGATCTTGCAGCAGCACGATCGGCGATTTATCAACAAGATCTCCGACGTTATCACAGCCGCCGGGTTAAAACCAGAACCTTTCAAGAAGGCGATTTGGTGCTCCGGCTCATCCAGGATCAGACTGATATGCACAAGTTATCCCCACCTTGGGAAGGACCCTTTGTGGTCAGCAAAAATCTGCACAACGGGTCTTACTACCTCATTGATGTTCGAGAGCATAAAGACTCACGTCAATCGGAGGAGGAGACCAAGCGGCCATGGAACATAGCTCTCCTTCGGCCTTACTATACTTGAAGCCATAGGCTCTTCATCTGTACATATTTATGACAGTGTATATATCATATAATAAACCGGAGCCTCCGTTATAAGTGGGGTATCTGTTCTTTTTACATCATGTGTGTGCTTATACAAGTTTACTGACAAAGCAGAGTTTTTGTTAAGTCGGTCTTAGCAGTTGCACGGATATAAAGAAAATCACTAGGGGGCTTGGTCATATTTCAACTACAGCTACGCCTCTTGATCAGTTTTGAAACCACGAAGGGATATCACTAGGGGGCTTGGTTGTTATCACACCATAGCTACACCTCTTGATAGGCATTTAGGCCATAAAAGAAAAATATGTGGAGCCAAAGAGAGTGTTGCACAAAGCACATGCTCAAACATGGGCACACACTGAGCACAGCTCACAAAGTTACTTGGGGGCTCTTTTTGCAAAGCAACAAAGAGTTTGAAAGGACCCTTGTAATTGGCTATCAAGCCATGGCTTGGAAGCCTAGTGTATTCACCTAAAACCCTGAGTTAACCTGCCTTCATCAAGTAAGCCACTCCTGTCCAGGTAATCCTGGTATGACCCATCGAACGTTTGACATGTCAATCTTTTATAGACCCTGAACTTGTCAAAGTTAAAACGATGATTGGTTAATTGGAGGCCCATCTTAAAAGGCTTTATTAAATGGTTTAACTTAGAGGCCTGGCAGCCCATGAAAAGCCTCGATTTTGAGCCTGGCAGCTCTTAAAAAGCCTTGCATATTTTCCTTTTTTTGAGTTTTATTTGTTGAAGTTCATAAGTATTTTCTGATAAACTGGCGTCCTTGACCCGGCTTCCTTCTCAACTACAAGTTGTTGGCACATGATCGATTATAAACTGGTGTTTATTGACCCAGTCTGGTTTGACTAAATCACCAGTGTTATAAAGAAAACCCGAAAGTTATCCCGGTCCGGTTTAGTATATAGACCGGCAGTACAAAGATGGGGTTATCAACGTTCCGGATTGGTATTAACACCTTTGCCATATACACCGTTGGTTAACCAATGAGGTATGTTATGTATATTGTTTTTTGTACAAACACTTCGATTATTTCATCTATGTACTGTACACTTCCTGGACATTATGACCCATCTAGCGGTAGACCGCTAGATACTTTTAAGTTGTTGTACCCAGGAACACAATTCATCATGGGTTATGCATAAATATATCCCAAAAGGTGGCACAAGTTGTCATGAGGCATTACAAAACATGCTCGATGGCATGGCAAATAACGAAGTTTTGGCTATCCTATTACAAGAAGCTTTCAAAGCGGCTCCAATGGCATAATTGTTTTTCACAAGATCGGCACACAGTGGCCAGTAAACCGGTGACCGGTTTAGGACGCTTCGTCTGGACGGTTTGATGGTTGAGGGTTAGTTGGTGTGGGAACTTCTTCATCCCTCCCTAGACGCTCGAAATCAACCGTCGACCAATCGATTCAGTTAAAGCTTGAAATACTGCTTCCTCATGGATAAGATTGGAGGGGTTAATATCAGGAGCATAAGTGTGCTTACGAATCGGAGGCACAAGTTCTTCAACTTCATGGATGTCGGCCGGCTGTCTTTTCCCTTCAGCGTCATAAACCGGTTGAAAATGGGACAAGTCTGTATCATCAGCCAGTTTGCTGGCAACTGGCCGCATCTGTTTGGTCAGCCGCCGGAGGTCATCGTTGTCTAAGTTTGAACCGTCTTCCTTTACACCTGGATATCCTTTAATGATATCATCCGCTTCAAGGTCTGGAATCCAGGCTTTGGCTCGAATAAGTGCGATTAAAGCTCCTGAACTGGCAGCTGCCTTCTTCAATTCGGCAATACGGGCTGGTAACGTGGCCAACTTCTCAAGTGTTTCTTTAATTAAAGTTGGTGCCGGTTTGTTGTAAGCTACCATACAAATAGCCTACTGAGACATAGAGTATAGCTGTTCAACCAATGTATATGCCGCTTTGAGCTTCATCCGCATGTCTATACCAAGATGAGCGATCCAAGTACCTGCCAAAGATTTTTATCAACGTGCTGGTCAGTGATAAGGTTCATTGACTTGCGAAAAACACATAAGCAGACACTTACCAAAGATAGCAGAAGTCATAGCATTGATTTGCCGTTTCAAACTAGCTAGTTCATCTACAACTGGTTTCAGTGCTGCCTCGGCGTCTTCAGCTCTTTTGGTTAAACCAGATTTTTCGGTTTCCCAGTTAGCCCGATCCTTGTTGAAAGATTCCTTCAGCCTCTCCATTACGGCCAGGGCTTGGGTCAGCTCCTCTTTGGCTTTTGCAGCCTCTGCTTGTTGTGACTTCACATTTTCTTGCAAGTCAGAGTTTCGAGCATCTTTGCTTCTCAGTTCAGCCTACAATGTTGAAGGCATATTAAGCAACAGGTTATATATGTTCTAAGTACAAAGCGTATAACTTTTTATGCACTTCATACTTGGGGGCTAATGCATGTTTGCTCTAAAGTGCTGCATTTTACACAAGTCTCCAGAACAATACAAGAATTATCCTGGACACTTGGGGGCTAATGTGCGTCTGTTCTAAAGTGGATGCATGGATTAAAACCCGGATTAACTTGCCCAGTTAAACCGGCCTTTGGGGGCTATGCTACACAAGGTTATCTAATTGTTAAAGGATGAGTCTTGGTTATAAAGACCCAGTTTATGATTAACATCATAAAACGGCCCTTGGGGGCTACTTGGGCTACTGTCTCAGCTATGAATCAATAAACAAAGGGAGACAAATTTACCTCATATCGCTCTTTCATCAAGTTCACCAAACCGGCTTCATAGTCCCGGTTTGAGTGCAGACGGTTCAAGAAGCCAGAGTGAAGCTCTTCAGCGTTGAAATGAGCATAGCTTGATAAATCGCTGCTCCACTTGCCTTTTTCCTTAGCAGCTTGCTCTTCTTTGGCACTATGTTGGGCCAAGATGACGGGATGGCCAGGAGAGCTATGGCCCATTCCATTAATGATAACATCGTCTCCTTGACCTTCAGTATGTTTGGCTGGTGATAATGGAGTATCAGCATTTCTCACCGGACTAGCCCGGTTTGGCTCTGCCGGTTCAACGTCAGGTGCAGCAGGTTCAGCGTCAGTTGGTTCATCGGTGTTTTGGCCTTGAAGGGGCGGTTCACCAGAGGCAGCTTCAGGATGAAGGCCCTCCGGTTCACAAGTTTGTTCCGGTTCACCTCTGGGTTCTTCTTCAAAAGTGGCCGGGTCTTCGGGCGGATTGGTGACCCGAGCTTTCTTGCTGGGTCTGGCTTTGGCCCTGCAAACAAAAATATAAAAGGATTAATATCTTATTCAAGTTCTATGATGCATTAAAGGAAAAGGTTTTACAACTTACCCGGCCACAGTTTTCATAGGAGGGAGTTGAGTTGCTGTTGACTCGCCAGATGATGAGGGAGGTGTCACCTGATAATTTGAATCGGATGGATTAAGAGGTCGTCTGAAATAACCTACCTTGGGGTAAGAATGGTCGGGACAAGGGGAGACCTCAGACCGGTGCTTCCAAACCGGGGTATCAGGTAAACTGGCTGAAGTGACCTGTTGGCCACTGTGTCGGGTTGTCCAGCGAGCTTCATGCTGCTGAGTCTTCAAAATAAATGTTGGATCCAAGTGAGCAAGAGGATGAGAAAAGCTTACTTTCCGGACTGCTTCGCGGGTTTTTTGTGTTGGCATAGAGTCTGAACCAGAGGAAAGGGTAATTACCTCAACATCATCAGCTTGACTAGCTTCTGCATCCTCCTGAGGAAGATCATTGTTAATGAGATGCATGAAAAGAGAGCCAAGTGAGTCAAGTTCTACCTCAACTTCCAGATCATCAGTGTCGTCATCAAGCTCCATGTTGATCCGGTCAGCTGTTTTCCGTTTTGACGTCCGTTTGACAGCTTTGGTTTTGGGGCGAGATGGTTTGACCGCTTTATCCCCAGTTGGCTTTACCGCTTTTTCTGCAGTTTTCCATTTCCAAAAAGGGTCATCACCCTATACATACATACACAGAAGAAGGATTACAGATTGCACAGGGTAAAAATATTCAAGATGAAAAGGAAGTATAATGCTTACAGCAGGCGGTTTGTTCTTGGTATAGAAGGGATTCAAACCGGTTTGACTACAGACCAGTTCTGATTCATTCAGAATCTTCTTTACACCTTCAGTGACTTCTTCATCAGATAGTTGAAGGTTGCAATGGCATTGAGGGTCGTCAACCTCACCGGTGTATTCACACATTAAACCGGGACGCCGGCTTAGAGGCAAGATGATCCAAGATATCCAACAGCGCACGAAATCCACACATGTTAAACCATTGGCCATAAAGGCCCGGAGTTTGGTGAGTTGAGGGGCATATTTTGCCCTTTCGGCGGAGCTCAAGCGTTGCGGCATCGGATGGGTATTGGAAAGTCGGTGATCACGAAAGCCTGGAAAGGGATTTTCGTCTTTAGGGGAAGTGTCTCTGCAATAAAACCAAGTTTGGTTCCATTCCTTTGGGTGGCTATGATGTTTGGCATGAGGAAATTCAACTTCTTTCCGCTTTTGAATCGAGACACCACCAAGTTCTGTGTTTGGGCCATTTACAAACTCTGTGCGCCGGTTTAAGTGAAAGAAATCCCGGAACAGTTCTGCAGTTGGTTCTTCCTGTAAGTATGCTTCACAGAAGACCTGGAAGTTGCATAGGTTGGATACTGAATTTGGCCCAATATCTTGGGGATGGAGTTGGAAATTGGCAAGCACATCCCGGTAAAACTTTGATCCTGGCGGTTTGAAGCCACGGCTTATGTGGTCAACAAAGACCACCACCTCGCCCTGCCTTGGGGTCGGAGGATTTTCTGTTCCTGGAACTCGCCATTTAATTTCAGTTTTCTTAGGCAAGGAGCCGATGCTAACCATCTCATTCAGCTGAGTTTCAGTGACCCGGGAACGAGCCCAGTTGCAAGCAGTGAATTGTTTGGCCATTGCGAAACAAACAAGCTGAAAATGAAAGGCCGGTTTATAAATCACGCATGATGATATGCAAGATACAATGGAGTAAGAAACGTACTGATATGCGAAATGGCATAAACCGGAGACCAATGCAATAAGGGAAAAAAGGTAATACCAGGATAGGGGTACTTAGACACTGTTAAACCGGAGTATTACTATGAAGGCAAAGGGCTCCTCTGGTTTATCACAGGGCTAATGGTACAGATTGATTATGCAAAGTTAAACCGCCTATGTTGGTGTGAGGCGAAACAGATTTCATAGAGATATATAAAAATTTCGGATCTAAGGTAAGACAGAAAAGCAAAATATTTCGACCTAAAAAGGGTAAGACCCGAAACAGTTTATGAAGGACTACAACAGTTCTTTGCGCATAAGGATTTGTGAGGGTAACAGAAGATCAATCACGGCAAGGGATATGATAAGTACGAAGTATTCATCTATAGGCCAAGGAAGAACAGCACCAAAAGCTCCGATGAACTTCAAGAACCGCGAAAAGCATGGAAACCCTAATGGATCTAGAAAGGAAGGGGGAAGGACTTACTGCGGTTGCAGAAGCAGCGGAGGGGTGCTGCGGAATTCTGGTGCGAACAGGTCGATGCAGCGATCGACGGTGAAGCAGAGGCGAGGCTGGATGATGACGATGGCGCTTAGGTGCAGAGACGTCGCAAGGAAGAAGAAGGGAGGAAAGGATAGCGGAAGGAAAATAAAGGGGTCCTCTTCCCCTATTTATAAGGCGAAGTGATGAAACGACAAGTGCGGGAATCGAGGAGCCCAAAAATGGATAAGTTAATAAAGGTCTCGCCTCGGTGACTGGATACACATTAAATGAAGGTAATCTTTGACATCAACGGATGGATGACGTCATGGCGGTTTATCATAATCTTGAAGTATGACGTCACAGCGGTTTACAAGATTAAGGTGAAGATATGAGGGAGGAATTTTTCTAAGTGTAGAAGATTGACATGAACAATTTCAAACCAATCTGGGGCCTAATGTTGGGGATATTACTATTGGATGTAAACCGGCCAGGTGTAGCCGGGTTAACTCCTTGAAGATTAGAAGCCCATGAAGATGCAAGGATGATGGCGCTTCACGAAGTCCCAAAGCCCAAAGGCGGGTTAAAGCCTATAAATGTTAACCGACCTAGTCATGTAACTTGTATTGTAAGATAGGAAGGATAGAGACCGAACCGGACACGTTTATGATCTGGCTTCGGGACTCTGTAGCTCGGCGGGCGTCAACCTATGTATATAAAGGGACGACCTGGCAGTGGTTTAGGGACAACAACTCGAGAGCCAGACAAAGCGGATTCGCTCCCTGGCCTTCGAAACCCTAGCAATACCAATCACAACTAGACGTAGGCTTTTACCTTCCTTGAAGGGGCCGAACTAGTATAAAATCCCCGTCTCCCCTTGTCCGGTTTAACCCTTTTGAGCTAACCCATAGCGATGGCTCCACGACTAAGTCCTTTCACAAGGACATCTACCGTGACAAACCCACGACAGAAACTGTTTAAAGAAAAAGTTAAAAGATTGCATGACAAAAGGAAACAAAAACGTGAGTTTAATGTAGGTGATTATGTATTGTTATACAACTCTCGTTTAAGATTTTTTGCAGGAAAACTCCTCTCTAAATGGGAAGGTCCTGACGTTATCGAGGAGGTCTATTGTTCCGGTGCCATAAAAATCAACAACTTCGAGGGCACAAATCCGAGGGTGGTGAACGGTCAAAGAATAAAGCATTATATCTCAGGTAATCCTATAAATGTTGAAACTAATGTTATTGAAAACGTAACTCCGGAGGAATACATAAGGGACACTTTCCAGAATGTTTTAGACTCCGAAAAGGAATAGGTACGTGGTACGGTAAGTAAACCGACTCCAAAACAGTTCTAATAGCATTTTTTCTCCGTTTTGGAATACTTCAGAAAATAGGAAAATAAGAAGTAGTCTGGAAAGGACACGAGGCATCCACGAGGGTGGAGGGCGCCCTACCCCCCTGGGCATGCCCCTGCCTCGTGGGCACCCCGTGTGCTCTCCGGACTCTGTTTTCTTGCACGAAGTTTTGGTCGGTAAAAATTCATTATATAATCTCCCGAAGGTTTTGACCACTGTACCACGCAAATATCCTCTGTTTTGTTTCGAGTTGTTTCTGCTGCAGTCATAGAGCAAGATGTCTTCTCAAGAGTCAGTTGGGGAGAAGCGGGTGTCTCATCCGACACTGGGGCCAAGAGCAAACAGCAATGCTGACCACTTTGGGCCATCAACTGAGGAAGAGATGGAGGCTAACTTGAAAAGGATAGATGCCATGGAGGAGGATGAAGAAGTTACTTCTCATTTGTGAGTTAGATTCACGATGGGGGAACTATAGAGCTCAGCTATTCCAAACTCGGTCATCCCTTCCAATGTTAGATTTCTTTCTTATGAAAATATGAAAAAGAGTGTTACTTGTTCTCCCGCAACTATGCAACATCCTTGGGTGAAAGGAGCTTTAGCCGTCACGAGCAAGCTCCGTAAGGAAATAATGGACCTCAAGCATCAAGTCAATAAGCTCGAGGAAGAGAATCGTATCCCGAGAGGCATCATCGCCAGGAATATCACATCACCACCCTCGAAGGAGACATAAACACATGGGTATGGGCACTCCCCTTGGCAACTGCCAAGCTTGGGGGAATGCCCCAGTATCATATCACCATCACAGTTTTATCTTTACCGTTTTTCTTAGTTCGATCCTTTTGGTAATATCTTGATCTAGTAGAATAAAGTTTTAGTATGATCTAGTTTTGATTTTTGCTTTATGATCCTTCTATGTAATCGAGTCCGTGAGCTATGTATAATAAAGATTAGTGTTGAGTCAAGGGCTAGATTATCTTGCTATGATCTTGAGGGAATAAAATAAAAGAGAAATAATAAAAAGAAATAAAGAGATCATATGGATCTTATGGAGAGTAATGACTTCACATATAAAGAGTAGGATGAATAAAAATTGTTGAGAGTTGACAAGCATAGTTTTGGTCATCGTTGCAATTAATAGGAAGTAATAAAGAAAGAGAGGATTTCACATATAAATACAGTATCTTGGACATCTTTTATGATTGTGAGCACTCATTAAAATATGACATGCTAAAGAGTTGACTTTGGATAAGGAAGACAATGTAATGGGTTATGTTTTCTTACATTTGAAATAAATCATATTGTTATGGATCATCTAACATATTGAGCTTTCCTTTCCCTCTCATGCTAGCCAAATTCTTTGCACCGAGTAGAGATACTACTTGTGCTTCCAAATATCCTTAAACCCAGTTTAGCCACGAGAGTCCACCATATCTACCTATGGATTGAGTAAGATCCTTCAAGTAAGTTGTCATCGTTGCAAGCAATAAAAATTTCTCTCTAAATATGTATGATTTATTAGTGCGGAGAAAATAAGCTTTATACGATCTTGTGATGTGGAAGAAATAAAAGCGAAGGACTGCATAATAAAGGTCCATATCACAAGTGGCAATATAAAGTGATGTTCTTTTGCATTAAGATTTCGTGCATCCAACCATAAAAGCACATGCCAACCTCTGCTTCCCTCTACGAAGGGCCTATCTTTTATTCTTGTCTTATACTTCATGCAAGAGTCAAGGTGATCTTCACCTTTTCTTTTTACATTTTATCCTTTCGCAAGCACAATGTGTTGGAAAGATCCTGATATATATGGCTAATTGGATGTGAGTTTTCATGAACTATTATTGTTGACATTACCCTTGAGGTAAAAGGTTGGGAGGCAAAACTATAAGCCCCTATCTTTCTTTGTGTCCGACTGAAACTTCATACCCATAAATATTGCGTGAGTGTTAGAAATTGTGAAAGACTAAATGATAGTTGAGTATGTGGACTTGCTGAAAAGCTCTTATATTGACTCTCTCTGATGTTGTGATAAATTGCAGTTGCTTCAATGACTGAGATTATAGTTTGTTAGTTTTCAATGAAGTTTATGATTCATACTTGAAACTATGAATGAATTGTTACTTTAGCATAAGAGATCATATGACAATATATGTATATGTTGTTGTTCTAAGAATGATCATGATTCCCTCACGTCCGTATTTTATTTTTATCGACACCTCTATCTCTAAACATGTGGACATATTTTTCGATATCGGCGTTTGCTTGAGGACAAGCGAGGTCTAAGCTTGGGGGAGTTGATACGTCCATTTTGCATCGTGCTTTTATATTGATATTTATTGCATTATGGCCTGTTATTACATATTATGTCACAATACTTATCAAATTCATAGCTTGGGGAAAAGACCATAACTCGTCCCCGACCTCCACTCATAAGGAAGACAATCAAAAAATAAATCATGCTCCGACTTCATCACATAACAGTTCACCATACGTGCATGCTACATGAATCACAAACTTTAGAACAAGTATTTTAAAATTCACAACTACTCAACTAGCATGACTCTAATATCACCATCTTCATATCTCAAAACAATCATCAAGTATCAAACTTCTCATAGTATTCAATGCACTTTTTATGATAGTTTTTATTATACCCATCTTGGATGCCTATGTTATTAGGACTAATTTTAAAACCAAAGAAAATTACCATGCTGTTATAAAAGACTCTAAAAATAATATAAGTGAAGCATGAGAGATCAATAATTTCTATAAAATAAAACCACCACCATGATCTAAAAGATATAAGTGAAGCACTAGAGAAAAATTATCTAGCTCAAAAGATATAAGTGAAGCACGAAGAGTATTCTAATAAATTCCAATTCATGTGTGTGTCTTCCAAAAGGTGTGTACAGCAAGGATTATTGTGGTAAACTAAAAAGCAAAGACTCAAATCATACAAGACGCTCCAAGCAAAACACATATCATGTGGTGAATAAGAATATAGCCTCAAGTAAAGTTACCGATGAAAGAAGACGAAAGAGGGGATGCCTTCCGGGGCATCCCCAAGCTTAGGCTTTTGGTTGTCCTTGAAATTTACCTTGGGGTTCCTTGGGCATCCCCAAGATTAGGCTCTTGCCACTCCTTATTCCATAACCCATCAAATCTTTACCCAAAACTTGAAAACTTCACAACACAAAACTTAAACGGAAAATCTCATGAGCTCCGTTAGTATAAGAAAACAAACCACCATTTAAGGTACTGTAATGAACTCATTCTTAATTTATATTGGTCTTAAACCTACTTTATTCCAACTTCTCTATGGTTCATACCCTCCGATACTAGCCATAGATGCATCAAAATAAGCAAACAACACACAAAAAATAGAATCTGTCAAAAATAGAACAGTCTGTAGTAATCTATAGGTTTCGAATACTTGTGTAACCCCAAAAATTCTAAAACAAATTTCTGCACGTGAGGAATTTATCTATTCATCATCTCCAAAAAGAATCAACCTAATCGCACTTCCAATAAAAAATAGCAGCAAATCTTGTGAGTGTTAAAGTTTTTGTTTTTTTACAGCAAGATCGCAAAGACTTTTCCCAAGTCTTCCCAAAGGTTGTACTTGGCACAAACACTAATTAAAAGCGTAAAACCACATCTAAACAGAGGCTAGAGAATTATTTATTACTAAACAGAACCAAAAATCAAGAAACAAAAATAAAATTGGGCTTTCTCCCAACAAGCGCTATCATTTAACGCCCCTAGCTAGGCATAAAAGCAAGAATAGATCTAGGTATTATCATCTTTCGTATGCAATCCATAAGTGGCTCTCATAATAGATTCATAAGGTAATTTAATTTTCTTTCTAGGAAAGTGTTCCATGCCTTCCTTAACGGAAATTGGAATCTAATATTCCCTTCTTTCATTTCAATAATTGCACCAATCGTTCTAAGGAAAGGTCTACCAAGAATAATAGGACATGTAGGATTGCAATCTATATCAAGAACAATGAAATCTACAGGCACATAATTCCTATATTCAAAAATAAGAACATCATTAATCCTTCCCATAGGTTTCTTAATAGTGGAATCCGCAAGATGCAAATTTAAGGAACAATCATCAAATTCACGAAAACCTAACACATCACACAAAGTTTTTGGAATTGTGGAAACACTAGCACCCAAATAACATAAAGCATAGCATTCATGATATTTAATTTTAATTTTAATAGTTGGCTCCCATTCGTCATGAAGTTTTCTAGGGATAGAAACTTCCAATTCAAACTTTTCTTCATAAGATTGCATTAAAGCATCAACGATATGTTTGGTAAAAGCTTTATTTTGATTATAAGCATGCGGAGAATTTAGCACGGATTGCAACAAGGAAATACAATCTATAAAATAGAAATGATCATAATTAAATTCCTTGAAATACAAAATAGTGGGTTCATTTCTATGTAAAGTTTTTGACCTCATCAATCCCACTTTTACCAATTTTTGCATCAAGATCTAAAAAATCTGAATCATTGGGACGCCTTTTAACTAAAGTTGACTCATCTCCAGTCCCATCAATATCAAGATTCATATTGCAAAACAAATATTTAATAGGAGACACATCAATCACTTTTAGATCCTCATCCTTATTGTCATCGAAACTAGAAGAACACGCTTTTATAAAGCAATCTTTTTTAGCACACATCCTAGCGGTTCTTTCTTTGCACTCATCAATGGAAATTATCATGGCTTTGAGAGAGTCATTGATATCATGCTTAGGTGGAATAGATCTAAGTTTCAAAGAATCAACATCAAGAGAAATCCTATCCACGTTCCTAGCCAACTCGTCAATCTTAGAAAAAATTTCTTCAATCAAAGCATTGAAATTCTTTTGCAAAATAATAAATTATTTAATACTAGATTCAAAATCATAGGTCATCTTATTATAATTTCCATAAGAATTGTTGTCAGAATTACCATAATTACTAGAGGAATTACTAGGAAAAGGCCTAGGATTAAAGTTTCCTCTATACGTGTTGTTACCAAAATTGTTCCTACCAACAAAATTCACATCCATAGATTCATTATTATTCTCAATCAAAGTAGACAAAGGCATATCATTAGGATCAGAAGAAACACTCTTATTATCAAACAATTTCATAAGTTCATCCATCTTTCCACTCAAAACATTAATTTCTTCTATAGCATGAACCTTTTTACTAGTAGATCTTTCGGTGTGCCATTGAGAGTAATTAACCATAATATTATCTAGGAGTTTGGTAGCTTCTCCTAAAGTGATTTCCATAAAAGTGCCTCCCACGGCCGAATCTAAAAGATTTCTAGAAGCAAAATTCAATCCAGCATAAAAAATTGTATGATCACCCATAAATTCAAACCATGAGTAGGGCAATTACGAATCATTAATTTCATCCTCTCCCAAGATTGTCCAACATGCTCATGATCTAGTTGCTTAAAGTTCATAATATCGTTTCTAAGAGAGATTATCTTGGCGGGAGGAAAATACTTAGAGATAAAAGCATCTTTACACTTATTCCATGAATCAATACTATTTTTAGGCAAATAAGAAAACCAAGTTTTAGCACGATCTCTAAGTGAAAACGGAAATAGCTTCAATTTAACAATATAATTATCCACATCTTTCTTCTTTTGCATGTCACACAAATCAACAAAGCTATTCAAATGGGTAGTGGCATCTTCACTAGGAAGGCCGTGTAACACCCATGATGCGGCTATATCTCCCACGTGTCGGAGCATGACTTAGAGGCATAACCGCATAGTAGGCATGTCGCAAGAGGGGTAATCTTTACGCATCCCATGTACCGAATAAGAAAGGGATAAAGAGTTGGCTTACAATTGCCACTTCACACAATACATAGATATAGCATTACATCATCCAGAATACAATCAAGGTCTGACTACGGAACCAAAATAAAGACAACCCCAAATGCATAGATCCCCGATCGCCCCGACTGGGCTCCACTACTGATCAACTAGAAACGAAACAAGACTACGATCAAGATCTTCATCGAGCTCCTCCTTGAGCTTGGTTGCGTCACCTGCACGGTTATCATCGGCACCTGAAATTGTTTGAAGTAAACTGTGAGTCACGGGGACTCAGCAATCTCACACCCTCGCGATCAAGACTATTTAAGCTTATGGGTAGGAAAGGTAGTGAGGTGGAGCTGCAGCAAGCACTAGCATATATGGTGGCTAACTTACACAAATGAGAGCGAGAAGAGAAGCAAAGCACGGTCGTGAACTAGAAGTGATCAAGAAGTGATCCTGAAACTACTTACGTTCAAGCATAACACGAAAACTGTGTTCACTTCCCGGACTCTGCTGGAAAGAGACCATCACGGCTACACACGCGGTTGATGCATTTTAATTAAGTTAAGTGTCAAGTTCTCTACAACCGGATATTAACAAATTCCCATCTGCCCATAACCGCGGGCACGGCTTTTCAAAGTTCAAAACCCTGCAGGGGTGTCCCAACTTAGCCCATCACAAGCTCTCACGGTCAATGAAGGATATTCCTTCTCCCAGGAAGACCCGATCAGACTTGGAATCTCGGTTACAAGACATTTAGACAATGGTAAATCAAGACCAGCAAAGCCACCCGAATGTGCCGAGAAATCCCGATAGGAGCTGCACATATCTCGTTCTCAAGGCACACCGGATAAGCAATCCGTACAACTAAAACCAACCCTCGAGTTTCCCCGAGGTGGCGCTGCAAGGGGCTCTAGTTTGGACCAACACTCAGAGGAGCACTGGCCCGGGGGTTTAAAATAAAGATGACCCTTGAGTCTGCAGAACCCAAGGGAAAAAGGCTTAGGTGGCAAATGGTAAAACCAAGGTTGGGCCTTGCTGGAGGAGTTTTATTCAAAGCGAACTGTCAAGGGGGTCCCATTCCCCCAACCGCATAAGGAACGCAAAATCAAGGAACATAACACCGGTATGACGGAAACTAGGGCGGCAAGAGTGGAACAAAACACCAGGCATAAGGCCGGGCCTTCCACCCTTTACCAAGTATATAGGTGCATTAAAGTAAACAAGATATAATAATGATATCCCAACAATAATCATGTTCCAACAAGGAACAATCTCCATCTTCACCTGCAGCTAACAACGCTATAAGAGGGGCTGAGCAAAGCGGTAACATAGCCAAACAACGGTTTGCTAGGAAAGGTGGGTTAGAGGCTTGACATGGCAATATGGGAGGCATGATATAGAAAGTGGTAGGTATCGCGGCATAGCAAAAGAACGAGCAACTAGCAAGCAAAGATAGAAGTGATTTCGAGGGTATGGTCATCTTGCCTGCAAAGTTCCCCGAGTTGACGTAAGCTTGATCCTCGTAAGCGTACTCAACGGGTTCCTCGATCACGAACTCGTCTCCCGGATCTACCCAAGGCAAGAACACAAGCAAAGGAAACCACAACCAACCACGGTGCAATGCGCAAGCAACATGGTGCAAAACATGGCATGACATGCGGGATGTGATATGCAATGCATATGCGTGCTCCGGAAGGAAAAGGTTGAACCAGGCCTCAACTTGGCAATCCAAGAGTGCCACTGGAAAGATGAGATGATTTTGGTCGAAATCGATATAAAGATCACCGGAATCGAATGCACGGTTCACAAATGGCAAGCAAAACAATAATGGCACAATTCTGTGATTAGCAGCACGATGCCATCTAGAATGCAACAAGAAACTAAGCTACTGCACTCCAACATAGCAACAAAGCACATGGCAGTGATCTACTCAAGATGCTTGACAAAAGATGAACACTGAGCTACGGCTAAATCACACAATAGCAGGTTCAAACAAGCATGGCAAAAGGACAAAATATATCAGCATCACAGACCTAGTGAAAATAACATGTCAGGAATTAACATCAGGAAGCAATGTTTAGAGCAAGATAACAACATGTTACAGGAACATATCATGGCAAAACAAGGCATGGCATGAATCTACTCAAAGCATATAACAAAAGTCCCTTACTGACCATAAGCCAAAAAGGACACGGAAAATATGATGGCACCCATGTAAACATAGCAAGTTCGTTAAAAGATTCAGACTTAGCAGAAAACTGGACATGGAAAAAACAGAATTATGAAGGCGTGTTTGCGAGCTTGATTCACTCATCACAAGGCATTGCATGACAAGCTAAGCATACTACCAGCAAGAAGGCATGATCAAGAAGCTAACCATGGCAATAACAATCTCATAGCATGCATGGATCAACTAAAACAACCTTGGCAAAATTGATTAACATGTAAACAATCTGCCAGGAACATTTTATAGCAAAAGTAGAGCAAGATTAAGTCATGCTAGGGCACTCCATAAATGCAAACAAGGGCATGGATGGATAGAGCACAACCATATGTCCAAATCATCCTTACTGAACATGCTCAAAAGAAGCATGGATATCTATGTAGCAACATGAATACATGGCATAAAAATAACAGCGGAGCAAAGACTTAGTGAAATTCTAAGTCTCTGAAATCAGCAATATCACGAGAGCTACTTTGCATGCTTGTGCTAGTCACCACATTGATCACAAAAGTACATGGCATACTCCCCTGTAAAGATAGCATGGCACAGCCCAAAACACATGTAGAGCTCATGCCCATATGCAGCACACAATAATCATGGCAAAAATGACAAATGCTCATAATCTGATAAAAATCAGCACCTAACATTTTATAGCACTCTTGCATCAACAATTTGGGCATCAAGATGGACTCAAACAAGCATGGCACAATGGAACAAAATGAAGAGCACATCATGATGAACATTTTGATATATGCCACGCTCAAAACGAAGCTGCGCATGCGGAGTTATGGCATGATGAATGTGCATGAAAAATAGCAGAAAAAGACTTAGGGAAAAAGAGAGGTCAACCCTAGGTTTGGATCTGGATCTGGGGACTCGGGCACGAACTTCAAGGTTCATCGGCGTTCGTCCCGCGGTGGCCGGAGTTGATGGAGGGACTTGCCGGATCTGGGACTCGCCGGAGTGGAGAGGACGAAGGGGTGGCGCCGCGGTGCGGGCGAGGTTCGCCGGAGCAGTGGTTGGTGGTGCGGAAAGACGCGGGGCAGCGGACGGCGGACGGTAGCTGACGGCGGTGACCGGAGCGAGGTAGGAGCAGGCGGCGCGGCTGCCGGAGCTCGTCGGTGGCGGGGCGCGCAGCAAGGCGTGAGAGGCGGCGCGAGGAGGAGAGCAAGCACACGGGCTCGGGGGGCCGTCCCGGGCCTGGCGGGCCGACAGCATGACCTTTGTCCGGTGATGGCAGACGTGTCCAGTAGCGGCGCCGTCTATTCTTAGGGTTTCATCCGCTAATTTCAGAGGGGGAGGTGTTTATATAGGTAGAGGGAGCTGGGAGAGTCCAAATGGAGTGCGGTTTTCGGCCACACGATCGTGATCGAACGGCCGAGAGGATGGAGGGGGTTTGGATGGGTTTTTGGGCCACTTTGGAGGGGTGTTGGGCTGCAACACACACAAGGCCTTTACGGTTCCTCGGTTAACCGTTGGAGTATCGAACGGACTTCAAATGGCACGAAACTTGATAGGCGGTCTACCAGTGGTGTACCAAGGCCGCTTTGCAAATCTCGGTCCATTCCGAGAATGTTTAACACCCGCTCACAAAAAGAGACAAAAGGAGGGAGCCAGAGGACATAGGAGTGTCGGATCGCAAAATGGACAATGGGGAAAATGCTCGGATGCATGAGACGAACACGTATTCAAATGTGATGCACATGATGACATGATATGAAATGCATGACATGAACAAAATGCAAAACAAAGACAAAACCCAACCACGAGGGAATCTCATAACTTAGAGCTGAAAATGGCAAGAGTTGGAGTACAAATATGGTAGGTTACATTCGGGGCGTTACAGGCCGGAAAACAGATCTTTCATGACAAGATTCAGCAAAGCAGTATTAATTCCACAAGATCCAGCATCGGTAAGGGGAGCAATCGGAGTGATAATAAAATCATTATTGTTGGTATTGGAAAAGTCACACAATTTAGTATTATCTTGAGCCATTGCAACAAACATCCAACACACAAGCAAACAAGAGGCGATAGAAAAAGAGGGTGAATAAAACGGCAAGGGTGAAGTGCGGGAGAGGAAACGAGAGGCAAATGGCAAATAATGTAATGTGAGGGATAAGAGTTTATGATAGGTACTTGGTATGTCTTGACTTGTGCGTAGATCTCCCCGGCAATGGTGCCAGAAATCCTTCTTGCTACCTCTTGAGCATTGCGTTGGTTTTCCCTTGAAGAGGAAAGGGTGATGCAGCAAAGTAGCGTAAGTATTTCCCCCAGTTTTTGAGAACCAAGGTATCAATCCAGTAGGAGACTATACGCAAGTCCCTCGTACCTACACAAACAAATAAGAACATCGCAACCAAGGCGATAAAGAGGTTGTCAATCCCTTCACGGTCACTTACGAGAGTGAGATCTGATAGAGATAATAATAATAATAATAATAATAATAATAATAATAAGATAAATATTTTTGGTATTTTTATGATGTAGATTGGAATATAAAGATTGCAAAATAAACGGCGCCAGAAATAGATAGTTGACAGGAGATTAATATAATGGAGAATAGACCCGGGGGCCATAGGTTTCACTAGTGGCTTCTCTCAAGATAGCATAAGTATTAAGGTGGGTGAACAAATTACTGTCGAGCAATTGATAGAAAAGTGCATAATTATGAGAATATCTAGGCATGATCATGTATATAGGCATCACGTCCGCGACAAGTAGACCGAAACGATTCTGCATCTACTACTATTACTCCAGACATCGACCGCTATCCAGCATGCATCTAGAGTATTAAGTTCATAAGAACAGAGTAATGCATTAGGCAAGAGGACATGATGTAGAGGGATAAGCTCAAGCAATATGATATAAACCCCATCTTTTTATCCTCGATGGCAACAATACAATACGTGCCTTGCTGCCCCTGCTGTCACTGGGAAAGGACACCGCAAGATTGAACCCAAAGCTAAGCACTTCTCCCATTGCAAGAAAGTGAAGGAAATATGCCCTAGAGGCAATAATAAAGTTATTATTTATTTCCTTATATCATGATAAATGTTTATTATTCATGCTAGAATTGTATTAACAGGAAACATAATACATGTGTGAATACATAGACAAACAGAGTGTCACTAGTATGCCTCTACTTGACTAGCTCGTTGATCAAAGATGGTTATGTTTCCTAACCATAGACATGAGTTTTCATTTGATTAACGGGATCACATCATTAGGAGAATGATGTGATTGACTTGACCCATTCCGTTAGCTTAGCACTTAATCGTATAGTTTGTTGCTATTGCTTTCTTCATAACTTATACATGTTCCAATGACTATGAGATTATGCAACTCCCGTTTACCGGAGGAACACTTTGTGTGCTACCAAACGTCACAACGTAACTGGGTGATTATAAAGGTGCTCTACAGGTGTCTCCGAAGGTATTTGTTGGGTTGGCGTATTTCGAGATTAGGATTTGTCACTCCGATTGTCGGAGAGGTATCTCTGGGCCCTCTCGGTAATGCACATCACTCAAGCCTTGCAAGCATTGCAACTAATAAGTTAGTTGCGGGATGATGTATTATGGAACGAGTGAAGAGACTTGCCAGTAACGAGATTGAACTAGGTATTGAGATACCGATGACAAAGGGAACAACGTATGTTGTTATGCGGTCTGACCGATAAAGATCTTCATAGAATATGTACAAGCCAATATGAGCATCCAGGTTCCGCTATTGGTTATTGACCGGAGACGTGTCTCAGTCATGTCTACATAGTTCTCGAACCGGTAGGCTCCGCACGCTTAAAGTTCGGTGACGATCGTAATTAGGGTTTTTGTGTTTTGATGTACCTAAGGTTGTTCGGAGTCCCGGATGTGATCACGGACAATACGAGGAGTCTCGAAATGGTCGAGACATAAAGATTGATATATTGGAAGCCTATATTTGGATATCGGAAACGTTCTGGGTGAAATTGGGATTTTACCGGAGTACCGGGGGGTTACCGGAACCCCCCTGGGGGTTATTGGGCCTACATGGGCCATAAGGGAGAAGAGGAGGGCCGGCCAAGGCAGGCCCTGCGCCCCCTCCCCCCCTAGTCCGAATAGGACAAGGAAGGGGGGCGGCGCCCCCCTTTCCTCTTTCTCCCTTCCTCCCTCCTTTTCCAACAAGGCAAGAGGGGGGGAGTCCTACTCCCGGTTGGAGCAGGACTCCTCCAGGCGCACCCCTAGGGCCGGCCGCACCTCCCCCTCTCCCTCCTTTATATACTGACGCAAGGGGGCACCCCATGACACACAAGTTGATCCTCGTGATCGTTCCTTAGCCGTGTGCGGTGCCCCCTTCCACCATATTCCACCTCGGTCATATCGTAGCGGTGCTTAGGCGAAGCCCTGCGTCGGTAGAACATCATCACGGTCATCACGCTGTCGTGCTGACGAAACTCTCCCTCAACGTTTTGCTGGATCGAAGCTTGAGGGACGTCACCGAGTTGAACGTGTGCAGAACTCGGAGGTGCTGTACATTCGGTACTTGGAGCGGTCGGATCGGGAAGACGTACGACTACTTCCTCTACGTTGTGTCAACGCTTCCGTTGCCGGTCTACGAGGGTACGTAGACAACACTCTCCCCTCTCGTTGCTATGCATCACCATGATCTTGCGTGTGCATAGGAATTTTTTTGAAATTACTACGTTACCCAACAGAAATATCAATCTAGTAGGCCAAACCAAACTGATAATTCGAAGAGACTTGCATAGATAACCAATCATACATAAAAGATTTCAGAGAAGAATCAAATATTGTTCATAGATAAACTTGATCATAAACCCACAATTCCTCAGATCTCGACAAACACACCGCAAAAAGAGTTACATCAAATAGATCTCCAAGAAGATCGAGGAGAACATTGTTTTGAGATCCAAAGATAGAGAAGAAGCCATCTAGCTAATAACTATGGACCCGAAGGTCTGTGGTAAACTACTCACACATCATCAGAGAGGCTATGGTGTTGATGTAGAAGCCCTCTGTGATCGATTCCCCCTCCGGCGAAGCTCCGGAAAAGGCCCCAAGATGGGATCTCTTGGGTACAGAAGGCTACGTTGGTGGAAATAGGGTTTCGTGGTGCTCCTGGATGTTTTCGGGGTATATGGACATATATAGGAGGAAGAAGTAGGTCAGTGGAGCCACGAGGGGCCCACGAGGGTGGGGGCGCGCCCAGGGGGGCAGACGCGCCTCCCTGCCTCGTGGCCTCCTCGTTGATTTCTTGACGTCCACTCCAAGTCCTCTGGATCACGTTTGTTCCAAAAATAACTCTCCCGAAGGTTTCATTCCATTTGGATTCCGTTTGATATTCCTTTTCTGCGAAACACTGAAATAGGCAAAAAAACAACAATTTGCGTCGGGCCTTAGGTTAGTAGGTTAGTCCCAAAAATAATATAAAAGTGCATAAATAAGCCCATTAACATCCAAAACAGATAATATAATAGCATGTAACAATCAAAAATTATAGATACGTTCGAGACGTATCAAACATAAATATCGTAGAGGTTACGTTGGTTTTGATTCAACTACATGCATGAACATGTGCCAAGTCAAGCCACTCAAACATTCAGAGGAGGATACCGTATCATCATACTACATCACAATCATTTTAACGCAATGTTGATATCCAAGATAAATCATTATCCACTCCTAGCTACTTATGCATGGCATGAGAAACTATAATCTATAATTGTTATTGCAAACATGTTTAATCATAATGGGTTGAATCATGGATACTAGGTTAAACATATTTACACAAACAGAACAAGTCGAGTTCATACCCGTTTCTCTCTGCCACGGCCAGTTCATCGAATATCGTCATTATTGCCTTTCACTTGCACGACCGAACAATGTGAAAATAACAATAGTGCAAGAGTGTCGTGGACTAAGCTGGAATCTGCAAACATTTTATTCAACACGAGAAGACAAGGTAAACTGGGCTCTCTATTAGATCCACATTTATTCATATGAGAGCCACTCAACATTTTCATCGTGGTTTTCTCCTCGGTATGACTCAAATAAAAAGAAAATAAATTCCGAGAAACACATTGAAATATTTTTGGAGCTTTTGGTTTTCTTGAACAAGCAAATAAAAGGGAAAAGCAAAAATGAAAAAATATTATTTACACGGGAAAACTCCCAACAAGCAAAAGAAGAACAAGGAAATCTGTTTGGGTTTTCTTTTCAATGCTACAGCTAAGCATGCATAGAAAGTAAACTAACTAACTAACTATTTTTGTTTTTTCTAAGGTTTTACAAACACACAACAAGAAAGCGAGAAAATAAAATTAAGCATGGATAATACAATGAAAAAGTGTGGACACCGACAAATGAAATAAGTGAACATGAATGTAATGTCGGTGGGAAACACGTACTCCCCCAAGCTTAGGCTTTGGGCCTAACTTGGTAATCAATAAGAAGCCTGGATAGTGGTTGGGGTACTGAGGAGCAGGCATCCACTGATACCACTGTTAAGGCTCTTCCTCCTCCTCTGCAGCCTGGTCGTTCCAGTAGGTGATGATGTCCGCGGGCATAATCCTATATCCGCCCCTGGCAACAGGATCAAACAAAGTAGGAGCAGGCAATGGAATAATATCACGACTTTGAATGCTGAAAACCAAGTTATAAGGAATAGGGATGTCAGGGTAATCTTGTGCAATAAAATGGTGGTGTTCCATGGCTGCGCAGTCTAGGTAAACCATGGTCAAAGGGTAATCATGAAGTCGTATCTCAACATTGAAGTGAGCCACCAAACGAGTAGCGAAAATCCCACCATGTATTTTACCCTTGGACTTATTAATGTGGAGGCGACGTGCCACAATAGCTCCCAAGCTATAAGTGTTGTCGCCCTCCAGTGCACAACGTAAAACAGCAAGGTCTGGTGAACTGAGTGCACCCACCTTCTCTCTAGCAAGCAAGGATTTTGCAATGAAAAGATCAAAGTAATGAACAACAGGAAAATGCAAGCCAGCGACAGTGATAGCTGACACCCCTCTCTCATTTCCCACTGTTAAGATATGATAATAGGCCTCGAACTCTGCCGGCCTAGGCTCAACTAAGCTCCCATCAGAAGGGATCATGCATATGTTACAAAATTTAGTAAGTAGTATCCGACGGGTTTCGGCATATAAGGAAAGTAAAACTTTGAACAAAGATATTTGTGAGGAGATGATATTATTCACATTCAGCTGTGATGAAGTCGGTGAGGCCGGCATTAGCAGCATATTGTGTGAACTCCTGAAGGATTCCAGCCTCTTCCATGAACTGGGTGTGCGGCCATTCGCACGGCCGTACTTCCGCCAACCTCCGAGGACGGAGATCACTGTCAGAAGACTCCCCAATAACCCCCTTAGAGTTCTTCTTAGAAGCAACCTTCCTAAATATATTCATCTTTTTCCTATGATCAAAATTCTGAAATTTTTAGTCCACAAAAATTTTCTCAATAAAACTTTACAAGATTAATATCAACTACTCATAGGGATACATAGAGGCCATAGCAAGCATTCAAACTACTCAGAACTCTAAGAATTCAACATGCAAGCTCATCTACAACAGCACCGAGAGTAGCTAATTATTCAAAATATAAACCACTAAAACAAAAACTAATTGGACAAACGGAGGAGTCACATACCAAGCAACAATCCCCTGAAACAGTTTCGGAAATGGAGCTTCGAGCAAGGAGATCGAAATCCGCGGGTTTGAGAGCAAGAACATGAGAGAGAGAGGGAGAGAGAGAAAGAGAGGGGGAGAGAGAGAGATAAGTGAGGGGGCTCAGGTGGGGACCACAACCCACCAGGGCGCGCCTGGGGGTCCTGGCTCGTCCAGGTGGGTTGTGCCCACGTGGTGCACCTCCCTCTGATATTATTTGCACCAGAAAATTTTAAATATTCGGAAAAGTCGTATTAATTTTTCAGAGTATTCTGAGAACTTTTTATTTTTGGGTCATTTTTTATTGCACGGAAGATTCGGAAAACAAACAAAACATGGCATTTTATTTTGTTTAACTAATAAAAATAGAAAACAAAAAGTAGGGGCAGAAGGTAGTTCTTACTAAATTCATCAACTTCATACCTCTCAAAAATGATCCATTAATAAGGTTGATCAAGTCTTATTAACAACCACTTTCGATTAGCATGAAACCAAAGAACTTTCGTAAATCACTAAGTTACCTCAATGGGGATAGGAATGTACCCAACAATAAGCATTTCATATTTCTTTTTGAAAGTAGGTAGAGGTATTTCAAAACTTTCATTAGTGATTGTCGGAGATTTTGCAACAACATTAATACCATTCACTTGGAGTTGTTTCTTCGGAAAGTGCACCGTATGTTCATTACCGTTGATGTGAAAAGTGACCTTGCTTTTATTGCAATCAATAACATCCCCTGCAGTATTCAAGAAGGGTCTACCAAGGATAATCGACATGCTGTCATCCTCGGGCATCTCAAGTATAACAAAGTCAGTCAAAATAGTAACATTGGCAACAACAACGGGCACATCCTCACAAATACCGATAGGTATGGCAGTTGATTTATCAGCCATTTGTAAAGTTATTTCAGTAGGTGTGAGTTTATTCGAATCAAGTCTTTTATATAAAGAGAAAGGCATAACACTAACACCAGCTCCTAAATCACATAAAGCAGTTTTCACAATTATTTTTTGATAGAGCAAGGTATAGTTGGTATTCCTGGATCTCCAAGTTTTTTTAGGTACTCCATATTTAAAAGTATAATTAGCAAGCATAGTGGAGATTTCAGCTTCTGGTATTTTTCTTTTATTGATGATGATGTCTTTCATGTACTTTGCATAAGGAGGCATTTTCAAGATATCAGTCAAGCGAGTACGCAAAAAGACTGGCCTCAGCATTTCAGCAAAGCGTTCAAATTCTTCATCATCTTTCTTTTTAGTTGACTTAGGTGGAAAGGGCATAGGTTTTTGAACCCCTGGTTCTCTTTCTTTATCGTGTTTTCTAGCCACAAAGTCACTTTTATCATACCTCTTATTCTTAGGTTGTGGGTTATCAAGATCAACTGATGGTTCTATCTCAACATCATTGTCTAGTTCTTTATTATTTGTTTGAGTATTTTCATGAACCTCATAATTATCTTTTTCATTACCAGAAGGTGAGTGTTCATTACCAGACTGACTTTCAGCATCAGAGATAGAAGTTTCATTATCATTATTAGGAGGTTTTTCTATTTCAGGCTCACTAAAAGCATGCAAAGTCCTATCATTTTTCTTCTTCATTTTATTTCTAGAAGGACTAGGTGCATCAGTGTTAACTCTTTGTGAATCTTGTTCAATTCTTTTCGGGTGTCCCTCAGGATAAGTGGTTCCTGAGTCATTTTACTCCTCTAGTTGTTACTCTAACAGCAAAGTCATGTATATTATTATTCATTTCATCAAGCAATTCTCTTTGAGATTTAGCAACTTGTTCTAACTGAGTTTGAACCATAAAAGCATGCTTTCCAACACCTCTAACATCATTTGAGATTCTAAATGACAAGTCACTCAAGCAAGAAATCATATCAGAATTGTATTTCAATTGTTTCATAACATTTGCATTGAAGTGATCTTGTTTTCTAATGTAATTTTCAAACTCATACAGACATTGGCTAGGGTGCATATTGTGAGGATTGTCATTATCTTTGAACTTAATTGGAGAATTTACCTCTACCAACTTAGGTAGTGGCGGTGTATTAAGCCCACATATTTCTTCAATAGGAGGTAAATTTTGACATTCTCAACTTTAATACCTTTTTCCTTCATGGATTTCTATGCCTCTTGCATATCTTTAGGACTGAGATATAATATACCCCTCTTCTTCAGAGTGGGTTTGACTAGTTGTTCAGGAAGAGTCCAATCATCATAATTTTTCAATATATTATTCAATAATTCTTCAGCTTTCCCAACAGTTCGTTCTATCAAAACACAACCAGCACAACTATCTAGGAAATCCGTACAAGCATCAGTTAGTCCATTATAGAAGATATCAAGTATTTCATTTTTCTTAAGAGGATGATCAGGCAAAGCATTAAGTAACTGGCAAAGCTTCCCCCAAGCTTGTGGGAGACTCTCTTCTTTAATTTGAACAAAGTTTAATATTTCCTGTAAAGCAGCTTGTTTCTTATGAGCAGGGAAATATTTTTCAAAGAAGTAATAAATCATATCCTAGGGACTACGCACACAACCAGGAGTAGGAGTATTGTACCAAGCTTTAGCATCACCCTTTAATGAGAAAGGAAATAATTTGAGAATAAAGTAATAGAGAGTCTTCTCATCATGAGTAAAAAAGGGTGGCTATTTCATTCAACTTAGTAAGATATGCCACAATATTTTCAGTTTCATAACCATGGAAAGGATCAGATTCAGCCAAAGTAATTAACTCTGGGCCGACCGAGAATTCATAATCCTTATCATCAATAAAGATTGGTGAGGTAGCAAACTTAGGATCATATTTCATTCAGAGATTTTTCCTTATACCTGCATAATAATTTCTCTAGATCATCTCTATCCCTACAAGCAAGAATATCTCTAGTTGTCTCCTCATTCATAACATAACCTTCCAGTACTTTAGGCAATTCATATCTAGGAAGGCTAGTTCTAGCAGGTTTTTCAGGAGTTTCAGTTTCAAGCTCATCATCAGATTCAACAACATCATTTTGTATTACTCTAGCAATTTGTTCATCAAGAAAGTCACCAAGTGGCACATCATCATCATCAAGCAAGGTACTAGCATCATCATAAGAATTATCCATAGCAGAAGTAGCATCATCAATAAATTGCGACATATCAGACTTGATAGCGTGTGGTGGTGTTGCAAGTTTACTTATAACGGAAGGTGAATCTAAAGCAGAACTGGATGACAGTTCCTTACCTCGCCTCGTCTTAGAGGGATAAATCTTAGCCTTAGCATCCTTCAGATTCTTCATAGTGATAAATTGATAATAATCCCAAGTGAATCAACAAATATAGCTATGCTCCCCGGCAACGGCGCCAGAAAAAGGTCTTGATAACCCATAAGTATAGGGGATCGCAACAGTTTTTGAGGGTAGATTATTCAATCCAATTTTATAGATTCGACACAAGGGAAGCCAAAGAATATTTGAAGGTATTAGCAGCTGAGTTGTCAATTCAACCACACCTGGAGATTAATTTTCTGCAGCAACGTGATCTGTAGAAAAGTAATATGATAGTTTTGATAATAGTGACAACAGTAATAGTAACGGTAATAGTGATAGCAGTAGTTTTGTAGCAAGTGCAATAGTGACGATAGCGGCAGTAACTTAGCAAGAACAATATAAGATAAATTCGTAGGCACTGGATCGGTGACTTGTTGGATGATATTTATCATGAGACAGTTATAACCTAGGGCGATACGGCACTAGCTCCAGTTCATCAATATAATGTAGGCATGTATTCCATAAATAGTCATGCGTGCTTATGGAAAAAACTTGCATGACATCTTTTGTCCTACCCTCCCATCGCAGCGGGGTCCTATTGGAAACTAAGCGATATTAAGGCCTCCTTTTAATAGAGAACCAGAACAAAGCATTAACACACGGTGAATACATGAACTCCTCAAACTATAGTCATCACCGGGAGTGGTCTCGACTATTGTCACTCCAGGGTTGCCGGATCATAACACGTAGTGGGTGACTATAACTTGCAAGATCGGATCTAGAACATGGATATAATGGTGATAACATAAACGGTTCAGATCTAAAATCATGGCACCCAGGCCCAAAGTGACAAGCATTAAGCATGGCAAAGTCATAGCAATATCAATCTCAGAACATAGTGGATACTAGGGATCAAGCCCTAACAAAACTAACTAGATTACATGATAAATCTCACCCAACTCCTCATCGACCAGCGAGCCTACGAAGGAATTACCCACTCCCGGTGGGGAGCATCATGGAATTGGCGATGGAGAAGGGATGGTGATGACGAAGAACGAAGATCCCCCTCAACGGAGCCCCAAACGGACTCCAGATCTGGCCTCTCGATGAAGAACATGAGGTGACGGCGGCTCTGTCTCGTGGATCGTGATAATTCTTTCTCCTTGATTTTTTTTGGAAAAATAGGATTTTATAGCATCGGTTTTAGGGTTTGCGGGGCCACCAGGTAGGGACAACCCACCTGGGCGCGCTAGGAGGGGGTGCGCGCCCTGGTGGGTTGTGCCCACCAGGTGCCCCCCCTCCGATGGATCTTGGCTCCAAAAATTCTTATTTATTGTATAAAAAGTCATTGCAAAGTTTCGTTCCATTCCGAGAACTTTTATTTCTGCACAAAAACAACACCGTGGTAGTTCTGCTGAAAACAACGTCAGTCCGGGGTTAGGTTCATTCAAATCATGCAAATTAGAGTCCAAAACAAGAGGAAAAGCGTTAGGAAAAGTAGATACATTGGAGACGTATCAGTGTCGAGGTAGTAGATGAGTTCCGTCAGCACGACGGCGTGGTGACGATGATGGTGAAGTGATTCGCACATGGCTTCACCTAAGCACCGCGAGAATATGACTGGGGGTGTAAACTATGGAGGGTGGGTGCCACACACGGCTAACAATTGATGTTGTGTGTTCTAGGCGCCCCCTCCCCACGTATATATAGGTGGGAGGGGAGGAGAGGCACCATGGGGCGCCCCAAGTAGGAGGAATCCTACTTGGGGTCCTCCCCAATCCGGCCTCCTCCCTTTCCTTATTTTCGGAGGGGGGGGGGGAAGAGGAAGGAGAGGGGGGCCGAACCCCCTCGTTCCCTTCTCCAATTCGGCCTGCTTCCTTGGGGGGGCACCACTTGTGGGCTGGTGTGCTCCCCTTCAATGGCCCATATCTTTCCTCCGGGGGTTCCGGTAGCCCCTCGGTACTCCGATAAATACCCGATACTATCCGGAACACTTCTGGTGTCCGAATACTATCATCCTATATATCAATCCTTACCTTTCCACCATTTTGAGACTCCTCATCATGTCTGTGATCTCATCCGGGACTCTGAACAACATTCGGTCACCAAATCACATAACTCATATAATACTAAATCGTCATCGAACGGTAAGCGTGCGGACCATACGGGTTCAAGAACTATGTAGACGTGACCGAGACACCTCTCCGGTCAAGAACCAATAGCGGAACCTGGAAGCTCATATTGGTTACTACATATTGTACGAAGATCTTTATCGGTCGAACTGTTATGATAACATACGTTATTCCCTTTGTCATCGGTATGTTCCTTGCCCGAGATTCGATCGTCGATATCCACATACCTAGTTCAATCTCGTTTCCAGCAAGTCTCTTTACTCGTTTCGTAATACATCATCTTGTAACTAACTCATTAGTCACTTTGCTTGTAAGGCTTCTTATGATGTGCATTATCGAGACGGCCCAGAGATACCTCTCTGATACTCAGAGTAACAAATCCTAATCTCGATATGTGCCAATCCAATAAACACCTTCGGAGATACCTGTATATCATCTTTATAATCACCCAGTTACGTTGTGAAGTTTGATAGCACACAAGGTATTCCTCCGGTATTCGGGAGTTGCATAATCTCATAGTGGATGGAATATGTATTTCACATGAAGAAAGCAATAGTAATAAAACTGAACGATCAATATGCTAAGCTAATGGATGGGTCATGTCCATCACATCATTCTCCTAATGATGTGACGCCGTTATCAAATGACAACTCATGTCCATGGTTAGGAAACCTTAATCATCTTTGATCAACGAGCTAGTCAAGTAGAGGCTCACTAGGGACAAAGTTTTTGTCTATGTATTCACATATGTATTAAGGTTTCCGATCAATACAATTCGAGCATGAATAATAAACATTTATCATGAATAAGGAAATATAAAATAACAACTTTATTATTGCCTCTAGGGCATATTTCCTTCAAAATTGTGTGTGTAGACTCCGTTTCGGTACTTCTGATCTATTCATGAATCCTATCGAGGGATCTGACAGTATTTTGCTCCATCAATGACAACTTAAGAAGAGGTACAGGTGGTAGTGTCGAACTCGAACATGAAGTCCTTCCTCCTTTGATTCATGAACACAAGAGTTTGGCATGTCGCTGCACATCTTTCCCCCAAGATGCACTCCTACACATAAACATGATATATATTTTTCATTTGTATCGATTGAAACACATACCTTTTTTGTTTGCATGCGGGCTTTAGTTTAATTCTCGGAGGGAAAGGCATTGATGAAGCACTAGACCACACATGATGACACTAGAGCAGGCTTTAGATGCATCCTTGTGTAATTATTGAGCTTAAAATGGTTATTAGAAAATGCAACAAATAAAAAACATTGGTTGTAACTTCTATGCACCGATGCTAGTCATGTTATTAAAGTGTCCAATGATTATCTAGTTATGATGCAAATCTCTTATTTTAAGTAGCTGAACTCTATTTGCTCCTAGCATTTGTTATTCTATGGTTGTCGCGCTATTGATGAAAGACTAGAAATCGGGAGAGTTGAACCAAAGTTGTTGACATCAATTGGTGTGGATCTGAACAAGAAACCGGTAGTTGTATTCATTGTTGAATGATTACGGAACTAGAAATGATTCTATAGTCCATGTATAATTATCCATATTGAGAAGTGAGACTTTTAACGTCACTTTGTAGTTCCAGCTGGGAACTGACAAAAATAAGTAATGCACAGACCAACTGGGAAACACAATTTGTAGTAAGGCTAGAGGTAGATTTTGGGCATAGACATGGTCAGAAACTATGTTCGACGCGGGCATTAGTAAAATAGAATAACCGTAGATTGATCCTACTAACGTCACTTCCATGGCAACACATGAGTATTTAGCTATTGCTCTAAAATGTTCTCTTCACAAGTTCCACTATGTATTACTGGTCGGTTGCACATTTGATGTTTCGTATAAGAGTATCTGTAGGATACTGCCAAAAACTTCAATCCCTATATGCAGCGTAAGGTGATCCCCTATAATAGGGAGAACAACTTTTGAATCTCTTCTCAAGTAGACTGATGATACCTCCACTCCATTTTATTCTAGATGGACAGTGACAAGTGGAAGCCACTCATCAATGGATCAAAGTTTTTTTCCTCCCTTCTCATTCGCGATGACCACCACTTCCACATCATATTCGACACGGTGGCTTACTTCGGTTGCATAAGTGGGAGATGGAGAGCAGCGCCACTGGAGGTGAGGCATAGTCTACGGGCAGCAACAAAGAAGACGAGGCGGGCGGCACAGTGGCAGCACACCACATCATGGCAGGCTACAATAAGAACGTGGGTGGCGTGGGGGAGGCCAAGCAGGTTTACCCTACCACATTCAGGGACCGGCAGGAGGGAATATCCGTGATGGCATGGGAGGCCGACGCAGGCGGCGCAATTGAAACCATAGATGGAGGAAGCACGTGAAGTCGGTAACCTAACCATGAGGTGCATGAAAAAATGTTAGGATCAGTCACTTTCTTGACAATCAGATGGACATCTAGAGGCTCCCATCGCTTCTTCCTCCTCAAGCCCAACCATGTTCATCTTCTTCCTCACGCGTCTGCCCACCAACCCTAGCCTAATCGTCGGCCTCCATCCCCTTGGCCGGCGGGCGCTGCCGCATGTTGCCCCACCCTCCCCTTGATCTCACCCAACTGACGTGCTTGCCGCCGCCCAACGCCATCCCTCTAAGTCCCCTTGATCTGTAGCAACTCCAACGACCCCCACACCCCCTAACCTGCACCCATCAACATGCTCCTCATTTTCGCATGGGACGCCGCAGCTCGTTGCCGCTCGTAGCATCTTCCCCATCTACGGTGAGGTCTTGGCTCGGCCTCACCGTGGCCGACGCTCATCTCTATCTCTCCTCACGTCATCCCATCCTTCAACATCGTGAATTTTTAATAGGGATTGAACACCAAAACTAGAATTTTGGGCAGCTCCTTTTTTAAATTGAGGGTAGGATGGAAGTAGTCTCCTCGAGATGCTCTCCCAAAATGACTTATGGATGAGTTGTTCGGAGCTCTGGCTCCATCACAACCGTTTTCCTGTTCATGTGCGGAAATCATATTTTGAGGATTTAAAAGATTCTGAAAAAATACACATGAACATAGAGATGTACACTACACCTCTAAAATTTCATGACCGGATACACTTCGGTATGAGCTGGACAAAAAAACAAAAACATGTACTTTTAGGTTTCTAGCACCATCATTTTTTTGTGTAGCTCACACCAATGCTGAAATTTTACAGAGATGTAGTATACATCTCTATGTTCATGTGTATTTTTTCAAAAAAAAAAGTGAAACCTCAAAGTGTAATTTTCACGTGTGAATAGTAAAACGGGTGACATGGAGCCGGAGCTCCAACACAATTTCACCCTTATGGAGATGCATTGCATGCAGGGTTAGTGGCGGACTCCTCGGCCACAAATATTAGTTCATGGCTTCATGGTCGAGACTGTCAAAATCATCTCTACATGTTCCGAACAAAAGTCCAATCTTCAGCCTGTTGTACACCCGGACCTAAAATTTGAAGAGAGAATCCTCACCGTGATCTGAAGTTGTTGGAACTTCACAGTGGACTGCCTAAGATCAACATATAAGCATTGTCTTTTTAGTCTTTTAGACAATGGACCCTAGCATTTCATTCATGTAATTGTTGTCAGTAGCATTTACATTCTTTTTTTTTTTGCGAGTGAGTAGCATTTACATTCAGAAGCATGCTTTGGTTCTGTTTGGTATATAGTCTCTTCATCCTCTCATTGATCATTCCCTCGTTTTCTGTTTAAGAAAAGAATATGGTCAGTATATATTGCAGCAAAATGAAGTAATAAAAGGATATGATTTCTTCAGATGAAAATATATTAACCTGCAGTATCCCTGAACTTAAAGAGTCCGCAAATACCGAAAAAGTCTTCACGCCCCGCTTTACTGATAAAACACAAACCACAATACAATGAAGCCGCATATATGGTGGTCCATCACAAGAGATACACGGGTAAACAAGAGAAGAGAAAGAGGTCTGGAGGTCGCCGCCGTTAGCTCAGCCCTTGCCTTTCTGACTAGCACCAATAACATCTGCTCTCTCTCTCTCTCTCTCTCTCTCTTCAAATCTCTCTCTCTCTCCAGCAGCTCATTGTAATTCCATTCTTGTGCATTTTGGACACGTAATTAGTCAACTACAATCGGTATATCAAAATTAGCATCATGAACATGTTTCTTAACATACCCTACTGACCAGAATGAATGAGATCAATCATCACAAGATTGATCTACCGAGAGTAGTCTCTTGTCTGTACAACAAACCGAACTAAGATCATCACATCTCGAGTTCAGGTCAGCAAATGATGCTCAGGGCCTCACCGGAGTCACCCAAATATTTACAAGGCACTTGCATTGCTTACAACTGATAACAAGGCAGACCCTGCTCGCCTTCCTCCTTACATGGTCCAGTCAGCTTCAAAGCCAGACTCCTCACATAAAAAATGCCGCTCTGAGGGTGGGCATTCAGTTTATATGGTTAATTCGGATTGGTTCATTCAGGTTTCTAGAAGTTTGGTTTCTGTAAACTACTCCCTCCGTTCGGAATTACTTGTCTCGAATATGGATGTATCTAGAACTAAAATACATCTAGATACATCCATTTCTGCGACAAGTAATTCCGAACGGAGGGAGTAACAACCAAAATAATCACACTAAAATTTGCCACGAACCTTATTAACCAAAATTTATCGATTTGGTTTGTTCGGTCAACTAGAAAACTGAAATACGTGTGCACCATCATCGGTCAAAGCAGCGTGTCATGGAGCGATTTGTTATATAATAGCCGTCAATCATCTCAAATAAAAAAACTGCCAAATAGTATTTTTCATATAATCGAAATCCTATAATCGGTGCACTAGACCGATGCGTTTCTGCTTGCATGAATCTATGTACAATTGCCAAAGCAACAAACTAGCTAGCCAGTGACTTAGACTAATCAGGTAGCCTGTTGTGCTTGCGCCAGAGAGACACGAGGGTGGCAGACTCTCACGATTCGGTTACTTCGGTGTAGTATACAGTTTCATTCAATCGAAAACCAATTTAAAACTTAACACGGAATAGTGTCTATTTTTCAAAACGAACCTAATAAGAAAAAAAACCAACTTAGCCTATATATTTCGGTTCGACTCGGTTTCGGGTATTGGTTTGAAAGCACCCACCCTCTAGCCTCCTTCTGAGGTGCGAATTATACCTAATTTAGGAGAATTAGGACTGGAGGTAAGTGGTGACCTCGAGTGTGCAGCAAATGCAGAACGGTCTCACGTTGTTTGCTACATGCTTGCTGTCACATAGAACGCCACAATTACAATCCCGGTTTAGAAAATCCACCTTGCCACAAAACTACCCCTGTAACCGGGGCCTGTAATTGAGGCAAATAATCCAGGTTTGGATAACCGAGGCAGGTTTATGGAAATAAGGTTAGTATCATGATAAGACAATCAGTTTGGCTAACTCACATCTAGATGAAAATTAACTATGTCACATCTAACCTCTCCACCACATGATCTGAAGGCTCTAAGATTCGAACTGCCATCTGTTGTATTTGCACAGCTGTGGTTTTGTTTGTGTGTGGGCTGTGTGTATGATGCTCTATGCTACTGTCAGCCTGTTCCTGTTGCACGGTGCCGTTGTTAGTGGCGGATGCAGGAATGCATATAATTGGACGTTGGGGAGGGCCGGCTGCAGGTAACAGTAAAAAGATGTCACTGTTCATATGCATATTACAAGGAAATTAGGATGTTGGGGTGGGCCCGGGCCCTGGATGCCCCCCCCCCCTCCGCTACTAGCCGTTATTGCCCTTGTTGGCCTGCTGTATGCTGCTCTTTGGCATCTCTACGTGGGCTACCGACATTTTTTTTTTGCCCTCTCTTGTTTGTTTTAGGCTTGGCTTTTCCCTTTTGTCTTAGGCTGTGATGTTCTTTTTTTTCCTCTCTCTCTATATATGCAATTTTCAAGATTCATATCTTTTTAGCACGGCTCACGTGTTGTTGTTGTCCCAGCATGAGTTATATGTGCATCCTTGTCCATGTGTTTTTCGGTCATTTCCGTGTTTGTGTTTCTTTTTTATTTTTGATTTTTTTGAGCGGGATTGCTAAAGCACATCTAGATAAAATTTAGTGATCTCACATTAGATGTCCAGCCATCTAATCTACGTGTCTTTATTTTTCGCGCTCGAGTGATCGCCCGTGTCGTGATCGATCCACACCATGTTGTAGAGTATGTTGGGCCGGAAGGCCTACAGTGGAGCCGGGCTGTTTTTGCCTTTATTTTTCTTCTTTTGTTGGGCCGGCATTGCCTTCCTTTGTGTTGGGCTTTTTTTAGAATAGACGGGTCTAGCAGAGAGTATATCACATCGATACAGCAGCCTCCCTCGAGTCGTCACTTCCCTCCCATGTTCTTCCATTTCTATTGTTTTGATACAAATCCGAAGGAGATGACCTGACCTGGCGGGTGTGTGGTACACATATGCCAGGGCATGTTATTTTTTTGTTTTCCCCTATTTTTTAATGCACTTTTTTTCCATGTTAATTTTTCTTTTGTATACTACATATGCAAGTGTTTGCCTAGTTGTTTTTTCACAAAAAGAAAATTTCCCAATTTTAGTTTGTAGTTTTTTGTAGTCGCCTCATTAACAAGTAGTCATCACGAAAATCAATTTTTTTGTAGTTGCCCCAGTTGCAAGTGAACCACCGACTCGCAACTAGGGGGCGTATGTTTGTCGGGGGGGGGGGGGGGGGGGGGCGCAGTTGCAAGCCAACCATCGACTCGCAACTAGGGGCATATGTTCGTAGGGCCCTCAGCTGCAAATCAACCATCGACTTGCAACTAGGGAGGGCGTATGTTTGTAGTGTCCTAGTTGCAAGTCCACCAACGACTCGAAACTAGGACGCGTCATACTTTTGTAGTGGCCCAGTTGCATGTCAACCACGACTCGCAACTAGTGGGGGTGTATGTTTGTAGGCACCGGGTTGCAAGTCAACCATCAACTCGCAACTAGGACGCGTCGTACTTTTTTGTACTGGCCCCAGTTGCATGTGAGCCATCGACTCGCTACTACGGGGGTGGGGGTGGGGGCATGGGCATATGTTTGTAGGGGCCCAGTTGCAAGTCAACCATCGACCCGCAACTAGGACGCGTCCTACTTCTTTGTAGTGGCCCTAGTTGCATGTCAGCCATCGATTCACAACTAGGGTGGCGTATGTGTTGTAGGGGCCCAGTTGCAAGCTAACCATCAACTCACAAGTAGGACGCGCCGTATTCTTTTGTATTTGCCCCAGTTGCCTGTCAACCATCAACTCGCAACTACGGGGGGTATGTTAGTAGGGGCCAAGTTGCAAGTCAATCATCAACTCGCAACTGGGACGTGTCATACTTTTTTGTAGTTTTCCCAATTGCATGTCAACCATCGACTCGCAACTAAGGGGGGCATATATTTGTAGGGCCCCAGTTGCAAGTCTCAACCATCGACTTGCCAGGGGGACCTATGTTTGTAGGAGCCCAGTTGCAAGTGAACCATCAACTTACAACTAGTACGCCTCATTCTTTTTTGTAGTGTCCCCATTTACATGTTAACCATCGAATCACAACTAGGGGGTGTATGTGTGTAATGGCCTAGTTGCAAGTCAGCCATCGACTCACAAATAGGGGGAGCATATGTTTGTAGGAGCCCAGTTGCTAGTCAACCATCACTCGCAACTAGGCGGGGAATGCATGTTTGTAGGGCCCGGTAGCAAGTCAACCATCGACTCACAACTAGGACGTGTCATACTTTTTTGTGGTGGCCCCAGTTGCATGTCAACCGTCGACTCGCAACTAGAGGGGACGAATCTTTGTAGGACACAGTTGCAAGTCAACCATCGACTTGCAACTAGGACGCGCCATACTTTTTTGTAATGACCCCAATTGCATGTCAACAATCGACCCGCAACTCGGAGGGAGCATATGTTTGTCGGGGCCTAGTTGCAAGTCAACCATCGACTCGCAACTAGGACGCGTCATACTTTTTAATAGTGACCCCAATTTCATGTCAACCATCGACTCGCAACTAGGGGGCGTATGTTTGTAGGGGCCCAGTTGCAAGTCAACAATCGACTCACAACTAGGGGGCATATGTTTGTTGGGGCCCAGTTGCAAGCCAACCATCCACTCACAACTAGGAGGGACGTATGTTTGTAGGGGGCCAATTGCAAGTCAACAATTTAAAAAGGTCCGAGTTTCAAAAACCGATCTATGTGTGTTTATGTCGCTGCTGATGATTTCTTAATGTTGCGCATTCCACTTAGTACATGTAATCTAATCACATCAAGTGGTTAGTGGAGAGCGCAAATAAGTTGTTAGGTTCCTTGTTCGATCCATGATGCCTTCACTTCTTTATTACTTTTACTGTTCGAAGTGTATAAAATGGTGTTGGCCAGTCGGGGGCACTGTACAAAAGAAAACACAGCAAGGCATCCAGGGCGAAGGAAAAAACATTATCAGGCAAAAAAACAAATAAGAGGGCCACAAACAAAACTTAGATGTGACATAGTTATGTCACATCTAGATGTGTCCTAGACACACCCTAAGACAATAACTAACTGCAAATATCATTTAAATAAATTGCTTGTTTGAACACGTTCCAAGATGATACAAACTTCGACTACCATTTTGGCATTTTCCTCCTGGCTCCCTCCCGTAGCTAGGTTCCGCTCCCTCGGCGTCGCCGGCCCTTGTGCCGTCGGCGTGGCCGTGCCTCCGCCACCCGGCCGAGGTGTCCACCGGCCGCAGCATGCTTACCCCAGCCAGGTCCCCGCCCAGCTGCTCCTCCTCGGGGAGGGTTGCCCTCCCGGACGCGGGGTCCCCCCTCGGGTCGCAGGCCCCATCCTTCGCCGAGATGGTCCGCTCCGGGCATTCATTGCCTGCCTCGCCTGCTTCCCCACGCCCCGCCTCCCCTCCCTTGCAAGACCCGCATGCCCCGCCTGCGCCGTTGCGCCAGCGCCTTCAATCCATCGTGGTGGTGGGGGAGGGCGGCTACTCCTCCTCGGGGCTACGCCCGCCTGCCCCCTCGCAGGCCGTAGTTTCACAAGAATGGCATGTGGTCAGTCGCAAGGGCAAGAAAGGGGGCAGCGACCGCCCGTGGGTGGCTCCGTCGCCATTATTAACCCAACCACCTCTGGCCTCGGCATTCATGGCGGCTCGGCCTATAAGGCGGACCTCCTTGGCAGATGCTTTCGGTGCCTCAACTCTTCCCACCGTGTAGCATCTTACCATAGCGACGTCCGGTGTCTTCACTGCCTCGTTCTCGGCCACACCACCCACCACTGCCCATCTCGTCACCTTCCTCGAGTCCCCCTTTCCACCCTTGACGGGTCGCCCTGCCGCCCCTCCCCGCCTCCCCAGCCTCCCGTCCGTGCCCGCATCGTGTTCCCCCGGGGCCACCCTTGCCACGATCGCGCTCTGGCTCGCTCTCGACTTGTCTTTCCACCGCTCCAGGCTCCACCCCCTCCGGCTGGGCCCTCGCCGCCAGCAAGCACTTCCTCGACCGCCATGGAAATGGCCGCCCGCTTCCCCTATGGCCCGGGCGCCCGGCCTGGGGGAACCGTAGCTGCCGCAAGACCGTGTGCCTCATCGACGAGACGCGGGAGGCTCTCGATGAGGAGGTGTGTCTGCACGACTCCGCCCTCATGCTCACCGTCGCGGGCTCGCGCGCCCTGGGCCCGGCGGATGTGGTGGCGGCCGTCCGGACGGAGTTCCCTGATGTGCCTCCCAACGGCCTTCAGGTCTCGCTGATGCAACCAGGGTCGTTCTTCACGCGCTTCGCTCATCGCCAGTGGTTCAACATGGTGCGCGGGTGCAAAATGGTGCATGCTCAGGGTACCCCCCTCGTTGTGCGCCGGTGGAACCGCCTCACCTTTCCGACCTCCGTCAAGTGCCGCTACAGCGTTCGCCTCTTCATCCAGGGCATCCCACCGCACGAGTTATCCCTCAACACCGCTCAAGACCTGCTGCCGGAGTGCCTCTTCTACCAGGTGGCGGTCGAGTCCCTCTACAAGGTCGACCTGTCCTACTTCGTCGTCTGGGCGTGGGTTGGCGACCCCGACGAGGTGCCGACGGAGACGGTCCTCACTGTGCGCCCACGCGTCCGCTGCTCCGACCCACTAGCGCACATCTCGCTTCCACCGGGCTTCGGCCTGGAGGGAGAGGAGGACAAATCCTGCGCCTGCACCGAGCATCTTTCTCGCAAGCTTCACTACCCGGTGACCGTCCATGTCGACTCCGTCACCTACTACCCTCCCCATCCTGAGTACACGGTGCGCCGTGATGGGGGAGACGAGGACGATGACGCGCCGCCGCCGGAGGAGATGCCTCACCCCTGGGAGCACGGGACACCCAACGACGTCACGAGGGCGCGAACTGGGTTTGGCCTTTCCGTGGTGGAACGGAGGGGCCATCGCCGCACCAGAGGGGCCGTCGCCACCCCTTCTCCGGCCACTACCGGCGGGTGCCCGGAGTGATGCAGTCAGAGGAGATCTACTCGAAGGCCAACCGCATGCTTGCTGCCTCGGTCTTCGTTCCAGCGGACGCAGACGAGCCAGTAGTGGCGCCTCCTCCTGTGGTGGCGGCCGCCGGCATGGCTATACGGGTGGCGGCCAGGGAGGTCTCGGTGGTGGCAGGATGCGGCTCCATCAACTTGCATGGCGGGGTCTCGTCGCAGGCTGAGGTGGACCCCCTAGGCGACCAGGCGGACGTGGGTGGACCGCTGCCGCTGGTGGGCATGGGCTCCCTGTCACTTTCTCGGGAGGAGACAGCCGACAGTGCTGTGCGAACCCCCACTTCCCCGCCAATGCTAACTGTGCCTGTCTGCCCCCCTGCGGCCTCGGATCTGCCTGTCGCAACCCCCACATGCCGGCCTACTGCGGTGACGACGCTGTCGGATGGGCGGGTGGGCGGACCGAGGCCAACCGCGGACGATGTTGCGCCCGCTGACCTGCATGGCGTGCTGACTCCGCTGCCCACGCGCTTGCCGGGTCCCACTAGCAGTGATGGCATGGGGGGGCCCACCGCTGTTGTGAACAGGGAGGAGAATCCAAAGGAGGACAATGATGAGGTGATCTTCCAACCAATCACACACGAGCAAGCAACAACACACTTCCTGGAGCTTGTAGCGACTCCTGTTGGGCCGGCCATTCTGCATGCACCAACGGCCAAGCGCGGCCGCCCCCGCCGCCCGACAAAGCCACCCAGAACGGCCACCCGGCACAGCTACCGCCTCTCCAGCAAGAAGAAGTTGTTCCCGGAGACCCACGGAAACATCATGGCGCAAGCAAGGAGGCTGGTCATGTCCAAGAGGGGGCTCGCCATCCCAGACTGTGGTGAGCCAGAAGAGCAACGCCTGCTAGAGTACAGGAGGGCTTTTGATGAACCACTCTCACCTGTCCAGATCGAGGCCCTTTCCTCGCTCGCAAGGGCGGGCAAGAGAGGCTCCGCCGTGCCGGTGCCGGCCTCCGCCTAGGCCGGAAAGTCTGCAGTTCGTCGAGCAGGTTTGACAATGGAAAACAACTGGATTATATGGAACGTGAGGGATTTGAACAACCCGGCTAGGAGAGCTGTAGTTAAGGAGTTGTTGTACCGTAACAATGTATCCTTAGTATGTTTGCAAGAGACAAAACTGTCCTTCATCGATAGAGCGGTGGTGAACCAATGTTGTGGCATGGAGTTCTCTGAGTTTGCTTATGTGCCGGCTGTTAGGTCCAGAGGAGGTATGTTAATGCCATGGAAAGGTGACCACTAATCCATGGCCACCATTGTAGTTCAAGGGTACATGGTGGAGGCTGTTGGGAACGATGCCAAGGGGGCTCCAGTGGGTGTGATTGGGGTGTATGGCCCGCAGATCTGGGAGGAGAAGCTAGCCTTCCTTCGTGAACTCAAAGACACTATTCAGGGTAGTATACCCAATGGCACGGCCCTTGCGCTGATCGGTGATTTCAACCTCATAACCAGAGCAGCAGACAAGAACAACCCAAGGATCAACAGACGCTGCATCACTGCCTTTAGAAACTTCATCAACGAGCTTCAACTAAAGGATCTATATCTTCATGGCCATAGATATACATGGAGTAATGAGCAAGCAAACACAACGATGGTGAAGTTGGATAGAGTTCTCATCAATGGAGAGTGGGAGGAGAAAATGCCCAACTGCATGCTACAAGCCTTGTCCTCGGACATCTCGGACCACTGTCCTCTCCTCCTCAACTGTGAGATTGCATTCCGTCAGCACAGAGCATTCAGGTTCCAGAATCACTGGGTGAGACTAGATGGCTTCGACGAGGTGGTTCAAGGTGCATGGCATGGGGCGCCGACATCAGGGGATCCGGTCTGCCACTTTGCGGGAAGGCTTGCTGCCACGGCCAAAGCACTAAAACGGTGGCAAGGCCAATTCTGCAATGACATCAAGATGAAAGCGGCCATTACAAGCGAGATCATTGGGCAGTTTGACAGGGTCATGGATCTTAGACCCTTAACAGCAGCAGAGAGACAAGTTCGTGCCACCTTGAAGATGCAGCGGCTAGGATATGCAGCGCTTGACAGGGCCATCTGGAGGGAAAAATCGAGAGTGAAGGGCATAAAAGAGGGAGATGCAGGCGCAAAATTCTTCAAAGCAAAAGCTTCCGCCAGACGGAGAAAGAACTTCATCATCAAGCAACAGGTCGACAGGCTGATCATCACAGACTAGGATGCAAAAGTAAAGGCGTTCCACTCCTTCTTCGAGCCAATTTTCGGATCAAAGGAGCCCCGCTCCAGGAGGCTAAACCTGTCCAAGATGGGATACACAAGACTGAACCTTGCCGAGATGGACGAGGCTATCACGGAGGAAGAAATCCTGGCTAATATCAAGGAGCTGGATGGGTATAGTGCCCCGGGGCCCGATGGGTTTACGGGCTTATTCTATAAGCGGTGTTAGCCCATAATCAAAGATGATCTGACAAGGGTTGTCAAGGCCGTGCAAGCAAACGCGGCGGCACACCTCCATCGGCTCAACCATGCTACTATGATTCTTCTTCCAAAGAATGCAGACACCCTGACCACAAAAGACTACAGGCCGATCAGCCTTGTCTATAGCTTCGCCAAGTTGATCACCAAGATTTTGGCCATGAGGCTTCAGCGCCGGATGAATAAACTCGTCGGTCCCTGCCAGAACGCGTTTATCAAAGGGCGTGCCATCCATGACAATTTCTATTACGTCAGCGGGCTAGCCAAAGCCCTCCGCGCAAACACGCCGGCGCTAATGCTCAAACTTGACATTCAACGCGCCTTTGATACGGTGTCATGGGAGTTCCTGCTTGAACTGCTTGTTGCAAGAGGGTTTGGGAGAGGATTCACCAACTGTCTGTCAGCATTTCTCAGCTCCTCTTCGACAAGGATCCTTGTCAATGGTGATCTATCTGACCCGATCAACTGGTGAAGGGGCTAAGGCAGGGAGACCCGCTATCACCGCTCCTGTTTGTGCTGGTCATGGATTGCCTTGCTATGCTTATCGACAAGGCGGTGAGGGCCGGGATTCTGGGACCGATCGGCAACCAAAAGCTGCCCTTCAGGACTTCTCTATATGCGGACGACGCAATCTTGTTCCTCAACCCATGCCGCAAGGAGGTACTTGCACTGATACAAATTCTCAAGCTTTTCGGAGAAGCTACGGGGCTGCATACTAATTTTGCAAAATCTTCGGTCTCCACTATCTGCTGCAACGGGATCGACCTCCAAGAACTTCTTCGAGACTTGGGCTGCCCCATCAAGGAATTTCCTTGCACCTATCTAGGCCTGCCACTGACGGACAAGAAACTGAAGAAGAATGACCTACAGCCGATCTGCGACAAGCTCATTGCAAGGATGAAGGGCTGGAAGCTTGCCTTTCTATCCCTTGATGGACGGTTGGATCTGGTCAGAACCGTGCTCTCGGCGATGCCGATCTTCCAAATGCTCGCCTTGATATTACCATCTTGGCTGGCTAAGCTGATCGACAAGGTTCGTCGTGGATTCCTCTGGGAGGGCAGTGACGTGGCGGCCGGAGGAAAATGCCTGGTCAACTGGGGTATGGTATGTTAGCCAAAGGATTTCAGAGGGCTTGGCATCCTCAACCTGCCAGCCCAAAGTCGCGCCCTACGGATGAGGTGGTTGTGGCTCTCATGGAACGACGGCAACAAGGCATGGCAGGGGCTGGATTTGCCTATCGACCCTGCGATCAGATCACTTTTCAACGCCTCTGTTGACTTCCAGTTCGGCAAGGGTGACCGCATTCTCTTTTGGAAGGAGTCGTGGTTTAAGGGCATCAACCTCCAGGACGCCTTCCCGACGTTGTTTCAGCATTGCACCAGGAAAAACCTCACCGTCGCACAAGCCTTGGAGAACAACAGATGGATCCGACACCTCAAAGCCAACCTCTCTGCACAGGCAACAAGGGAATTCCTGAAACTGTGGGAGGGAGTCCAAAATATACACTTAACACAAGAGCCCGATCGAGTGCAATGGAAGTGGACAGCAAACGGCGTGTACACGGCGAGATCGGCTTACAAAATTCAGTTTGAGGCTGCACTCGGCCATCGTGGGCTGCGTTCCTTTGGAAATCCGATGCACCGGGCAAATGCAAGCTATTTGCATGGTTGGCTCTGCTTGGCCGCTGCAACACGGCCAATGTTCTTTCGAGGAAAGGCTGGCCTCACAATCCGTCTTGCTCTCTATGCAATGGGCCGATGGAGGATGTCGTGCACCTGCTAGCTTCCTGCCCCGTCTCCATCCAAATTTGGCATGACATCATTGCTCGCTGCAACCTTCATCCGGACCTCGCTCCCTCCACCACCACCACTAACCTGGTGCTTTGGATCGAGCAGTCCAATGGCATCATTATTGCATCAACAAAGAAGCCACGGAGCGCACTCGTTCAGCTGGTTTGGTGGTCGATATGGAACGAACGCAACACAACGATATTCAGAAACCAACCATCGCCGCAGACGACTGTGGTGGAACGGATGATCGAAGAGGCAGCGGTCTGGCAAAGGGCGGGACGGGGCAAGGCCATCTCCCTCCTCAACAGACCAAGAGAACTAGACTAGGAAAGCTCACTACAGGCAACGGAGAAGGCATGTCCACCTAGTGGAGGACTGCACATGTAAAGCTGTTGTAAAATAACTCTCTAAAAAAAACCCAAGTATCAATGAAAAGCTGCTCCATCAGCATTTTCGTTAAAAAAAATACAAACTTAAAATACCACAAACACAATAGCTAATCGTTGTTGGACAAAAACATAAAATAAGGTTTAATGGTTGGATAGAATAACTTCTCACTGGACCAAACATGAAGTATTTTCAAAACTACCACTCAAAAGGATAATTTGTATCCAAATTCGTGGCGTCGTTCCGCAGTGAAATGAAACTGAGCACCATGTGAAGCCCTCTTCTCCAGCTGAAGCTTGTGGTGCTGTTTTGCCAAGAAGTCCTCGTCGATATCGTCGGTCTGGACCATAAGTGTCATCGACTCTAGCTGTCTAGCGTTGAGGACAAAGAATGTGACAAAATCAACATCTGGTTTTCTGCCGGAATAATACTTCAACACCATAATTTTCAGACGGATGTCAAGACTTCTGAGAAGATCGCGGTATTTACGACGCCACACATTATTGTTCTTCCTTGACGTGTTGCACTGGAAAGAACATCAGCAAACAGAAAACAACTTCAGCAAAACAAGTAGATCAAATGAGCCGCCAAACACAAGGTATTATGGTCAGTGAACAATTAATCATCACCTGAATGTACAACTTCTCCAAGCACGGAAAGCTTCTCATCAATCCAATAACCATATCCAAACTAAGAGTGGGCATAGTTTGAGCCAAACACTTGATTGTGCGTGATCCCTTCATCAAAGATGAAAGCCAACATTAGACAATATACATGTGCAAATTATATGCTAAAAACGTGTGTGCACATTGCACATAGGGATGGAAGTTACTAGAAGTCTCAATGGTAAGAATGATTAAGGCTGGAGTTACCTGAATATCCATAGAACCAAAGAGGAGCCTGGTGGAGTTGGTACAGCCTAAGGTCTCAAACTTAGGCGCGAAGATCACTGATACACGCAAATCCCGGTCCTGATCTAGATGGAATAGACTTTCGAGACAAGGGGCACTCTCGATGACGATTTCGTCTAACATGGGTGCACCCAGTGTAAAATTGCTGACTGTAACGCTTCTGAGGACAAGTGAATTGATCCGGAGGCAACGAGGTCCACTGCACCGAGAAATTAGCAAGAACTCCAGAGAAGGGCAGCCGGCAATCATGCTGTGGAGTGAGCACTCCGTGATGCTGCTATGAACAAGTTCGAGCCGCTGAAGCCGGGGAAAATGAAATCTGTGGACGGTGGCGTCCGGGAGGCTGCACTGTTCAATGCGGAAAACAACGAGGGTGTCCGAGAAGCGGAAGACTAATTCCGGCAGCGGCTGCCTTCTCCAGCTGTTGAGCTTAAGCTCCTCGAGCCTAGCCAAAGCGGGGGATAGGAGACAGGCCTCCACGGCATCTATGTCGTTTATGGTGTACAACAGCTCCGGAGTGCAGAAGCGGCGGCCGGGGCCTTGGTGGGCGTTAATGATGCGATGCATGAGAGCAGGGAGTTCGTGCCATGTACAGGCGAGATGACGGCAGTCGAGGTTCAGGGGCGTAGAGCACCAGAGGTGGCGCCACCGGGACACGAGGATCCGGGTGCGAGCCCCTTGCTTGGTGGGGAGGAGGGATATTATCTCACCGAGGATCGCATCGGGAAGGCTGCTGAGGCGGTCGAGATCTTGCCGATTTTCACCCGATCCGCCTCCGTCGTCTTCGCCCATTCCGGGATCGGTCGCCGCTGCCACCGGCGCCGGAGCCGGATGGCCCTCGAGCGCAGCTGCTTTCCTCTTCCTCGTAGTAGTCGTGCTAGCGCCGCCAGCCTCCATCTCCTTTGGGTTTGGCCGCTGCGGAATTAGGGTTGGTGGGTGGAAGAACACGAGATCGTCAGAGCCGCCGAAGCAGGCTTCTCTGGGGAGAGAGTGTTTCTGTGTCCGTGTGCTGGTTTGCGATGACGGAGGGAACCACCGTATAAATAGGAAACTGTCGGATTTGTCTAGCTGGTTGGACGGCGTAGATACTGTCCGATGTATCGATCCAACGTTGGCTCTCGGTCCTATAAAATCTCATTCCCTCAGCGGCTCAGCAGGCCTACCCTAATTCTCCACCACGCCGCCGGCCTCCGGCCCTCCCTCAACCTCCATGCGTTCCGTTACAAAACCCTCCATTCGTCTTCATTCTCCGTTACCACACCGCCAGACTAGTACTTGGACTGCAGCGGCTGACGGGACAGTAAGAGGACATACGTTTAGTGAGCGACATGCTGGCAACATTCTGGCCCCGCTGCTCTTTGCCTGCGTGGACAACCGCAACTTTTGTAGACGAGAGTTTTGACACAGGCGATGGTATGAGAAAGATCATGAGAGAAGGGGCGGAAGGGCATGGCTCCCTCCATTAGTGCTTCTTTTGAATTTCATATTTCATGTCAACCGCTGCTTCCTCCACCTTCCTCTCTATTTCTTCTCGCTCCCCAACAATCCAGTTCAAGAAATTAAGATGAAGACCATCAACCAAAGTGAAGCCGCTGCATACCAAGAATCCCTTCGGGGGTATATACTTGTTTTCCAAGAAGCAACAATCATTGCTTGTCATTTTCATTAACATTGGAAAAGAGAGAGTTTTATTTTTTTTCCAATTAAGAGAGAGTTGTAATTACAAAAGGGAGTTACAAAACTGGGGGAAGCCCCCTACACGAGTAAATTACACCGGCTATGCTTGAACTTGGCGCAAACGATCATTTTACTATTACAACTTGCGGTACACATTGAAGTGATACAAAACCTTTACATACAAATACGGCGCATATGCGGTCCGCAGACGTTAACTGTGTTGTGTGGCTCCGTATTTCCTTCTACTCTGCATACATCACATCACATGGGTCCCACCCATCAGGGTTTACGGCATCCGCAGTTGCACCGTATATTGCAGCACCTAGAGTCTTTTTGTTGGGTTGCCCCAAAAAACTTTTTGCAGAAAATAGGATAGGACTGTTGTTGAAAACCATTTTTTACTCCCAAATGCTAAAAAAGCTAGTAGAATGGACGTGTGTTGCAACATACTGCATTGGTGACTTCTTTTTTATTGTTAAAGTGCTCTCTTTTTCTTTCTTTTGTCCTGTCCCAACTAAAAATGTTTATGGAAGTGATTTATTTTTATTTTTATTTTATTTATTTTTTGAAAGGGGGACTCCCCGACCTCTGCATTAGAGTGATGCATACGGCCATCTTATTAACTAAATAAAGCAGTGCCAACATGGTTCCAAGGTCTCCAAAAATAATAAAAAAGCAAAGAAGGCTCACACAGAGCCAAACAAAGCTAGAAACACCAACTAGCCACGAAAAGACGCCACAACCGGCTGGCTAAAAATAAATAGGTAAACTAATTGCCTATCCTATTACATGACTGCCATCCAAACCGGTTGAAGATATCCCGAGCTACCATCTCCCAGCGGAAAGATCCAGTAACCAAATGCTCCCTAGCCTCCATCGGAGTGAGTAGCGACCACGAACGGATCAGTGTCGTGGTTCGGAATATAACCTGCAAAAAATGGATACGTGATATTATGTCAAAAACCAAATCATTTCTGCAAGTCCAGATAGTCCACAGCAAAGCGCAAACTCCAACCCGAATGTGTCTCGCTAAGTCAGGCTCAATCCCATTAAGCCATGTCCCAAATAATGCGTTGACAGAATTCGGTGGATTGATATTAAAAGCAATATGGACCATCCGTCAAAGGACTTTGGCCAACGGGCAATCAAAAAAGAGGTGTCTGGTTGTCTCATCCCGATCACAGAAACTACACCTAGTAGGTCATGTCCAATTACGCTTTATCAAGTTGTCCTTGGTTAAAATAACTTGTTTATGAACAAACCACGTAAACACTTTTGTTTTTAAAGGAACTTTGACATCCCAAACATGCTTGGAGGTAGGAATGGAGTTCGAATTAATAACATCAATATACATTGATTTAACTGTGAATACTCCAGACTTAGTCAGTTTCCAGCGTAATTCATCGGGTTGTTGAGAAAGCTGAACCTCCATCAGTCTCCTAACTAGACGGAGCCATTCTCCAATGCCCGGCATTCCAACGATTGCCCGCTAGCGACCGTCGAAACTGAATATTAAGGGGGGTAGATTGAAATACCGATGCGACGAACACCTCACGTCGTCGAACAATACGGTACAAAGACGGATATTGAATGGCCAAGGGTGTCTCGCCGAGCCAAGTATCCTCCTAGAAACGTGTACTAGCGCCATTTCCAATAACAAACTTCATCCTATTAAACAAAGATTGTTTGACTTTCATCAGTCCTTTCCAGAAAGGTGAATCAGTCGGCCTGACTGTGACCTGGGACAAAGTTTTTGTCTGGAGGTACTTGCTGCGAAGGATTTGAGCCCACATAGCATCATTCTCCGATGAGAGCTTCCACAGCCACTTGCTAAGAAGGCATCTGTTCTTAACTTCTAGATTCTCAATACCAAGACCCCCTTGGTCTTTCGGTCTACAGATGATATCCCATTTAGCAAGCCGATATTTTCTTTTAAGCTCATCACCCTGCCAAAAGAAACGCGATCGATAAAAGTCCAGTCTTTTCCTAACACCAACTGGGACCTCAAAGAACGATAGGAGAAACATAGGCATACTCGTGAGCACCGAATTTATCAGGATTAATCGGCCTCCGTATGACATGAGCTTACCCTTCCAGCAACTCAGTTTCTTCTCAAATCGGTCCTCGATGCACTTCCATTCTCTGTTTGTCAGCCTACGATGGTGGATTGGAATACCTAGGTAAGAGAAGGGTAACTCTCCCAACTCGCACCCAAACAATTGCCTATAAGCCTCCTGTTCTTCTTTGGCTCTACCAAAACAGAACAGCTCGCTCTTATGAAAGTTAATCTTTAACCCGGTCAATTGTTCAAATAGGCATAACACAAGCTTCATATTTCTCGCCTTGGCCAAGTCATGCTCCATAAAGATAATTGTATCATCGGCGTACTGAAGGATGGATACACCTCCATCAACAAGATGAGGTACCAATCCACCTACTTGACCATTTTCCTTAGCCCTTCCTATCAAAATTGCTAACATATCCACCACAATGTTAAACAGGATAGGGGACATCGGATCTCCTTGTCTTAGGCCTTTATGTGTCTGGAAGTAATGACCTATATCATCATTTACTTTAATTCCCACACTACCTTTTTGCGTAAATGATTCAACCTGTCGGCGCCAGGCTTCATCAAAACCTTTCATACGCAATGACTGTTGGAGGAATGGCCATTTGACCTTATCGTACGCTTTCTCGAAATCCACCTTAAAAATTACTCCATCTAATTTTTTGGAATGGATTTCATGGAGCGTTTCATGCAGGACGACCACCCCTTCAAGGATATTTCTGTCCGGCATGAAAGCAGTTTGGGACTGTTGCACCACAGAATGCGCAATCTGTGTGAGCCTATTAGTCCCGACCTTGGTGAAGATTTTGAAACTAACATTGAGGAGGCAGATCGGCCTGAACTGCTCAATTCTCACAGCATCCGTTTTCTTAGGAAGCAGTGTGATAGTTCCAAAATTCAAGTGAAATAAGTGAAGCTGTCCAGAGAACAGATCGTGGAACATAGGTAGCAAATCCCCCTTAATAATGTGCCAGCACTTTTTATAGAACTCGACCGGGAATCCATCCGGTCCGGGAGCCTTATTGTTTTTCATCTGTGCAATAGCATCAAACACCTCCTTCTCTGAGAACGGGGCAACCAGAATATCATTGTCGGCAGCCGATAGTTGAGGCACATCCTCAGTCCTGGACTCGTCGAGGGACACACAATTATCCTCCGGAGGTCCAAATAACTGCCTATAATACTCGGTAATATATGTTTTTAGGTTATCCTGTCCTAAAATAGTGCCCTCATCTTGTTCAAGTTGGAAGATTCGCTTCTTTCTGTGCTTACCATTAGCAATCAAATGAAAGAATTGAGTATTCGCGTCCCCTTGGACCACTTTGCGGACTTTAGCTCACAAAGTCCCACTTCAATTCTTCTTCGCGGAGCAGTTCTTTCAACCTCTTCTCCGCCTCAGTTTTAACCTGAAGCTCAGCTGGCAGCAAAATCGTGGATTCGGCCTTTATGTCTAGGGCCTGTATAAGAGAAAGGAGTCTATCCTTTTCAATCTTATACACACCACTGAGGTGTTTCGCCCAACCCCGTAAGAAACTTCTCAAATGCCTAATCTTATTCTGCCAACGCTCGACCGCAGTTGTACCTCCTGCACCCCTAGCCCATTCCCTGGCAATCAGGTCCAAGAACCCCTCGTGTTCGAACCATGGCATCTCGAAAGAAAAGGTGTTCTTGTTACCCACGTGGTTCGGCTCCCCTGAGTCCACGAACAAGGGTGTGTGATCGGATATTCCCCGCGAGAGAGCTTGCACCGTAACCAGAGGGAACTTTTGTTCCCACTCCACGCTCGCGAGAACTCGATCAAGTTTTTCGTAAGTTGGGTTTGGCAGAGCATTAGCCCAGGTAAACTTTCTACCAGAAAGCTCTATCTCCCTCAAATCCAAGCTTTCAGTAATGGTATTGAACATAAACGACCACCTGCCGTCAAAGTTATCATTATTCTTCTCCTCTCTCCTCCTAATGATATTGAAATCACCCCCAACTAAAATTGGAAGTTGTTCTGACCCACAGATTCTAACAAGGTCCACCAGAAACTCCGGTTTAAGCTCGGGATGTGCGGCATCATAAACCGCCACCAAAGCCCAGTTGAAACCATCTACTTTAGACTTGACTCGAAACTTAACCGCGAAGTCGCCCATCACTACACTTCGGACTTCAAGCGAATCGCATCTCACACCTAGCAAGATACCACCCGATCTTTATCGTGGAGGGAGGCAATGCCAATTGAAATCAATACCACCCGCAAGAGAGGATAGAAACTGGGGCGCAAAGTTTTCTCTACCAGTCTCCGATAGAGCAATGAAATCTAAACGCTGCTCTAAAGATGCCTCAGCAAGAAACCTTCTTTTAGCCAAGTCCTTTAGACCTCTGCTATTCCAAAAGATTCCTTTCATATTTCATCATGGAATTTTTTAGTAGTCTGAATCCTAGCACTCCTACGAACTGTAGAATCGGGATAGATCTTCCGTTTCCACTCGCGCTTTGGTTTACTAGGCTCTGACGCCCGGTCCTCATAACCAGGTTCAACGATACTGCCATCGGCATTCTCTAGGGGCACATCATCGTCCTCAAACTCGTGATTGGGGGGTGCTAGATCCGCACACAGATTATCGAGCACTCTAACCCCTAGCGCATCAATCTCATCATCATTCATCGATTTAACCGCTGCAAGATTACGGATAGTCTCTAAGGCATGTTCCGCCTCCAAATCTAACAGATCATTCACCGAATTGGAAATCTCACTATCAGTAGCACCTAGTGAAACTCCTAATTGGTTTGCATTATTTATAATCTCCTCATTAGAAAAATGCAATAAAGAATTAGATATGTTGACGGACATACCAGAAGAGATTGCAGCATCCTGAAGCTTGGCCGCCCTCATAGCGCACCGCTGCTGCATATCATCAACCTCTGGGAGCTCGTGGATACAAGCACTCATCCGTCTCCCCATCGAGACGGGGTCCGGGATCCCTCCAAAAGCAACGACCTCCTCCCTAGTAAAGCCTCGCGCTGAGTCCCTCAAAGGGTCAACCAAGGTTACCGGAGGAGGCGGCTGCGGGCTCCCAAGCCCCTCAGACAAATGCCCCATGCCGGGATCCACAGCCACGGGTACGACAGGAAAGGGGATGGCGGGGGCCGCCTGCCCAGGCCCACCTCCCGCCCCACCCGCCGGCGCAGAGTGGAGCGTCGTCGTCTTAGGAGACGCGGTCCTCCTGACCACCAAAGATGAAGGAGGAGCCAGGGCCACCTGCCCAGCCCCCCCCCTAGCGCTGCTGCTGGCGCGGGTATCGCCGCCACAACCGGAGTAGCAGGAGCCGAGGCCGCCTGCCTTGGGCTCCCTCCCCCAGCGCTGGCCGACCCCAACGTGACCGACGTCACCGGCGTTGGGATATGGAGAGGAGAAGTCAAGGCCTCCTGCCCCGAACCCCCTCCCCCCAGCACCAACTCAGACGCAGCCATCTGCACCGGAGCGTCGACCACAGGAGGAGCAAGGGAAAGAGAAGCAACCTCCGACTCCCCCACCCCAACTCCATCCACAGTCCTCACCGATGAGGCCCTCACCAAGCGTCCAGGCACAGATCCGCTAGCCACCTCAAAGTCCAACAGAGGAAGCATGCGCTAAAACATATCATCAGAGTCTACCCGGTCACTCCAAAGTCTGGGAGGCGCTGATGCTGGCTCAAAGGACCCAAACCGCAACGAAGTCATAGGCACCGATGGCGATGCTTTCCCTACAAACCGCAACCAGACCTGCGTAAGCGGCTTTCCCTTAGGCTCCACCTTCTTCCACTCATGAAACTCCAGAATGCACGTAGTGCCAGGAACTCTACACAAACCAAAGCTCAACAACCGCTGCAAGTCATCCACCGTGGGGAAGTCAACCTTAAAAACATTTTCCTCGAGAACAACCAGCTCCCAACGAAAGTCCCCCGGAGCCAGCTCATGAAGCCTCCGCACGATCTGAGCCTCGGTCACCTCGCCCTGGGTAGCTTTCACAACCCCGGTGGTCAAGCTCGGGGTCTCCTCCGGAATCTCTCGCGTAGCCGGTGACTCAAATAACATAAGCTCAGCATAGTAGACTCCATATATAGTCAGCGACGGAGCCTGGTCACACAAGAATGGGCACTCCCCCGAGGCATGTGCCGGCTTGCCACACGACTCACACAGCTCGGCCACGCACTCAGCAATGAAGTGGCCCTTCTGCCCACAACGGTAGTAAAGCATCCTTTCCTTCTTGCGCGCATACTTGGACGCCCTCTCAGCATCCGACCTGTCGGTAACCTCGGCCACAATCCCAGTCTCAGGAACCTCAACACTGGCCAAGGCAGTCACCATCTCCATCGCCTGGGAAGGAAGATCTGTGGACGCGTGGTCGGCCTCCAGTGCTGACGCCGCATGGTCAACAACTGCCGGAGGCGGAGGCTGTCGGCGAAACCTGCCACGGCCCCACCCCGACCACCACGATGGCCCCGATAGCCTCCTCTCTGACGGTAGTCCGGGCCTGAGGCTCCCTCAACAAAACCGCCTGGAGGGCCGAGAAACGGTCTCTCAGCAGACCCATCACTCTGCCAGGCATAGCCACGACCTCCTTCCGTGGACGAGGAACCACGATGCCGTCCATCACCATACGCATCATACCCATCATCCCCCCCACTGGCCTCGGGGCAGACCATTGGGCTCTCTATTGGTAGAATTCTGTCTTGCCTGAGTCGGACCCGTCCGGTACTGCGCCGCCCTCGTGACATAGTGGGGCGGAGGTGCAGCACGAGGCTGACCGCCCGACGGCGTCGGCACGGCCCCAAGGGCAGTACCACCGCGGCCAGCCGGAGCCACACCGGTCGCGCCCGGTGCAATAGGCTGAGGCCCTCCACGACCCGCAGCCGGCTGAGCAGCGGGGGCTGCGCCCAGCGCCGGGGGCCTCAGCCCGCCCCGTCCAGCAGCCGGCTGTAAGGGCACATGCCCCGGAGGCCGCGCGCCCAAGGGGCCAACTCCTCTGCCCTAGTTACCCTGCATCGCGCCCCCTCCCGCCGGCGGCCTCTGGCCAGGCGGTGCCATGACTCCACGTCCGGCACCCGCCGCTGGCGGCGGAGCCGCCCCACCCCGTCCCGCTGGACCAGATGAGGCCTTCTTGGCTGGTGGCAGCGCAGCCCCGCGGCTGGCCATGTCCTGCAGCGGCCGGATCCTCCTAGCCCGACGAACTCCGCAGACTGAGAAACCCCTCGTCCCGTGCTTGCGAACCCTAGGACCAGGAGACGACGGCGCACGAGCGAGATGAACACGGTCTCCCTCGTACGTGCATGGGACCTCGATATGGGTAGGAGTATGGCCCGGTACAGCATGGGCCTCATACCCATTTGTCCCCAGCCCAACACCTCGCGGACCCGGTTCACTCCGAACCGGCCCAACACCACCCAGCAGCTGATTCAAATGTTGCGATCTCGCGAGCGAGATCCCGGTCACCGATGCGGCCGTCACGGGAGCCGCCGTTGCCTGACGAACAGCGTGCTGCCTTGCGTTCTTCCTCTTCTTCACAGTGATCCAAGACTCCGGCCTAATAAAATCGAATAACGTAAGATTCGGAAGACTCACCTTAGGTAGGGGACCTTTCCACGGTCTGAGCGCCGACGCTGCCGTCTTCCGATGAACTATGCGTCGGATCATCTCATTCTTCTCGCCCGCGTGAAGACTGATACGCGCCGGATCGTCCGGTGGCAGAACCTGATCGATCTTCATGGCCACTTCATCTTCGCAATAACCTGCATGGAATAAATCGCAAAAGAGATCTAAAGGTGTCGGTGATGGCGGCGCCTCCGCCGGGGATGCATCCCCATCGTCGTCCGCGTCTTCTTCGTCAGACTCGGCGAGAGCCCAGAACTGCCCGCCGACGCGCCGGCGATCACCGGCGGCGGACAGCGCCGTCGCGGTCGGGTGCACGGTCGCCTGCCAAGTCGCCCGTCCAGTCGCCCTGATGTCGGGTCCGGCCGGGTGACTCCACGGATAAGTGACTGGGTTTAACAAACTTGGCTTTTCTCAGCTCATGGAAGTGATTTATGAATTGATAAATTTACAACCATACTAAAATATCAAGAGCTAATCACATATTTATCGAAGAACATTTCTATGACACATTCGACATGAAAGTTGTCTGACAGATTGCGAACAAACAAAATGGTGACTTGCCACCAAATTCCATTTATATTTCAGAATGTGGTTATCTTACCAATGTGTACCTCCAAGATCTCTCTTCCCTTAATTCCTCTCTCCCTCCCCCGATCTCTCCCCCTCTCTCTCCCTCACTCTCTCAATCTATCTTGATCTCGAGTCTGTTACCTTCTCAAGGCTCCGGCGCTCTAGTAGCCGTCTTGTGAGATGGTCATCATTGTTGTTGTTGGTGGCAGCAGTGGCGAGGAGAAGGAGGAACACCACAAGAGGTTGTTGATGTTCTTGATCTCTTCCACGTGGTCACTTCTAGATGGGGTGTCATTCATCAACATCAGCGCAGCGCTAACTACTTCATGTATAGAAAATAAGAAGATAGAAACTTTATGTGTTGGGTGGGCTTGAATTTCAAAGTATAACCGTATAGGAGGAAAAGTTATACGAAATGTGTTAAAAATGCCATCTTGTGTTTAAAACCATAGAAACGGAGATCTTTAATCAGGCCAGAAGACATGTAGAAAGCAACATAGTAGTAAGGTGACTATGCTTCGCCACGGGTCCAAGAAAGACATGAAATTCAAACTATCGTAATTTGCCCGTACACATTATCTATAATTTAGACATAGATCTATTCAAGTACAAAAAGAATAGTGATGAACACCAATGTTGTCATAATTCTAATCACAACATATGTTTGAAAGATTTGCTGCTTATACAAAAAAACAAACAAATATAACATGGTTCTTTATGAAAAGTAGAACTATTGCATCCAAAGATGGCTCCCTCAATATGAAAATCAATATGAAGCTGCCTTCGAATAAACTATGATGTCATGGGGCTTTCAACCAAGAACAGGAATTTGGTTGACTACCCACAAAAGTCAGAACCATTATTTGCCACTTTCTAAAAAGCTAGATTGATTTAATCTAAAATAATTACAAAGAGAGGTTAGTAAGTAAATGCAGTAAATGCATATAAATACCTTGATATAAGCAATAAAATGCTCTGAAATAGGAAAATGAATTATTTCATTGTACAACCAGTTTCATTTTCACAAATGAAACTGAGGCACAAACATTATCATTGTATAACCATTCTCCCAAAAGCCCCTAATATATAAACATAGAAGTTTGTACAGCCCATTTTTCTAGCACTAATATAGAGTTTGGATATTTAATATTGATGCTTGGTAAGTACTGATGAATGTTGTTAGTCGAAGTAAGAATTATTATAAGAACAAATATTTTCTACATAATTGAAAGATACACCTTTGAAGGATGCAATTGAGCAGCAAAATCATTACATAAAATTCAAGGAAAATGATGGATTAGTTGAATTAAGGTTAAAAAGAACATATACCTCCCAAACAAACTCAGAATTGTGTTTTCTCTTCTCATAAACGAATTCGGTGTAGATGTTCATCAGAAGTATAAATTTACAATTGATCTATAGCCAAGTAACTGCAGCCACATTGAGAGATAGTGCAAAAGGAATTAGCAAATAATTTGGTTGCAGAAATTTTCTTGTAGAACATGACTTGTAGACAAATTTCGGCTGCGTTTTATGACCATCATCAACCGTAAATTTATTCCAATCCCACTGATCATGATAACAAGTGAGGAGGCTTGTTCACTTCAAGGGATCATATCAGTAATCAGATTTCTCCCTTAGAGACTGTAGTAACAATAAATAAATGGACTACAACAATTAGTTAACAAACTTGTAACTAAAACAAGGTGATATGTATCCCTCAAAAATTTTATTCATGGTTCAAACAACACGGATCAAAGGTTTGTATTTGTAAATATATGTTAGCTGAAATGTCCGCGGCACAAAAAAATCTAAAAAAAGAAGCTTTACTGTGACCTTCAGATATATTGTATGAGATATTCAACATTTCATATATGGATAGTCTAAAACAAACAAATCTTAGATTAATTCAATCCATACAATCTAGTCTTGCATGATAATGGAAATATCCTCGGCGCATATTTACCGAAAAAGGCTTTCGCCCTGCTTTATAAATAAAGCAAACTACCAGGGCCAGAAAGTAACACAGAAGTTCACCCACACACACACGCAGAGTCTCACAACATAAAGTACAAGAGGGTACTGCTGAGGGCATAGCTCAACAAGCCCTAAAGAAAAAACAAAGGCGGATCAACTGCAGCAGCTACAAAGTCTAGTCCGGCTCGGGTGGAGGAGGAGGAAGCGGCGGCGCCAAGGGAGAGCCATCGAGCGAAGGTCGGCGATGATGGTGTTGATGGCGTCCCAGTCCCTGGTGACGGCTAAGCTGCCGCCAAAGCTGCAAGTAACCACACAATTTGTAGATCACGTCAGTGGCACGTCGAAGGGGAACGCGCTAGATGATAAGCTTGTTGCGCATGGTCCAAAGGGTCCAAGCAAGGACTACAATGAGCAGCCACCTAATGTGGAGGCCCGACGGGGCAGATGCCTGGACCTCGGTGAGGAGGTCAGGAAAGTTGGTATTACACCAGTTGCCGCTGACAGCCTCACGGAGGCAGCCCCAGAGGAACTGGACGGAGATGCAAGTGAAGAAAATGTGATTCAAGGTCTCCTCAGTCCCACAAAGTGGGCAAATCCCATCGCCCGGGCTGTCATGGAGTTATCACGACAGATGTCCTAGTGGAAGGACTTAGTTGTGGAGCCATTGCGACGTAGTTAGCTTAAAGGGGTTAAACGGGACAAAGGACACGAGGAGTTTATACTGCTTTGTCCCCTTACGGTGAAGGTAAAAGCCTAATCCAGTTTGAGGTGGTATTGCTAGGGTTTCGATTACCTGGGAACGAATACGCTTAGCCTGGCTTTCGATCTATTGTTTCTCGCCCTAAGCCGCTGCCGGGTCGTCCCCTTATATACACGGGTTGACGCCCCATGGCTTACAGAGTCTCGGCCGGCTCATACAAACGTGTCCGGCCTGGTGACTTATCTTACATGTCTTACAATACAAGTCACGTATACATGGCGGTTTACACTTACGTGCCTTAAGCCGCCTTTGGGCTTTGGGCCATGTAACAAACCTATTACATGAACTACACGGGCTTGGTTTATGAACCGCCATTAGGATAACCCGGCCCCTCTGGGCGGGTCATATCCAATAGTCACAGGCCATGCCGTTTGACCACCTCCACGCCGGAGGGGAGCCGGTCGTGGATCCATTGCCAAACGAAGATTCGGATCTTGAGGAGGACACGGATAGTCCAGATAGCCTCAAGGACTGCCGGAAGCAGGTGAGGGGGCAATGGCCTGGTATAGGGATTTCGTGGAGAAACGGCCCGAGGGCTCCAGACGCCAAGATAGGCGATCAAGGGGTTGCGCCAGATCAGGCTCATGAAGAGCAACGGTCTCAAGGAGCTCCTGCCAGGCGTCGATTTCCGAGGGCCCAAATGGCCGCCGGAACGCGAGGCGCCCTAAGTCAATAAGGGTCGCCTCGACGGAGATCCTAGGCTCCTCTGCAATGGAGAAAAGATTCGAGAACCTGGCAGCGAAGGGGACATCCCCAGCCCACCAGTCAAACCAAAACAGAGTGGATGACCCAGAGCCAACTATGATGGACGTCCCGAGGCGGAGAACTGGGAGTAGTTGGATGATGGACTGCCACAATTGGGATCCTCCCGTCCTAGTGCAGAAGGCGAGGGGTTGGCCACGCAAGTATTTGTTTCTTATGATTTGCAACCAAAGGCCACCCTCGCCATTCGCAATGCGCCAGAGCCATCTCGTGAGGAGAGCCAGGTTCATATGCTTGGAGGACATGATGCTGAGGCCACCCTGGTCCCTAGGCTTACATATGTCGGTCCAACAAACCATGTGATATTTCTGCTTATCGCCCTCGCCGACCTAGTAAAAGCGCACCTGGACAGACCCAATCTCATGGTGAAGCGTCTCGAGAAGGCTGTAGAAACTCATAATGAAACAGAAGAAGGCTGGACATGGACGAGTTGATGAGAATTGTCCGTGCCGCCTTGGACAACCAACGGCCCTGCCTGGGCTCAATACGGTGCTGGAGATTGAGCACTGAGGGCCTAAGGTCCGCCACAGAGAGTCGGGAGTCGCTAATGGGTATCCCCAAGTAGGTGGTTGGGAATGACCCAAGCCGACAGTTGAGTCGGTTAGCGATACTCTGACTTTTGGTGGGGGAGTAGCCAAGAACCATCACCTCGCTCTTATCAAAGTTTATTTTGAGACCCGACAGTTGCTGGAAACACAGCAACGGGAATTTCAGGTTTGTAATGTTGACCGTCGAGCCTTGCACCATGATTATGGTGTCGTCGGCATATTGGAGGAGGGAAACACCACCTCCCTCCACAAGGTGTGGAAGGACGCCGTGGATGTGGCCCGCGGCCTTAGCCCTATCAAGGATCTAGGCCAGGGCGTCGACCATCATGTTGAACAAAAACGGGGAGAAGGGGTCCCCCTGTCTAACCCCACATAAGGTGGGGAAATAGGGCCTGATCTCCCCATTAATGTTCACCGTGGTGCGCCCCGAGGACACCATCTGCATGACACGGGTGACCCAACGATCGTCAAAGCCTTTCCTAAGAAACACTTCCCAAAGGAAGGACCAGTTAACTGTGTCATAAGCCTTGTGGAAGTCGATTTTCAGGAAGACTGCCTTGAGGTTTTTGGACCGGACCTCATGCAGGACTTCGTGAAGGACAAGAACCCCATCCAGGATGTACCGGCCTTGGATGAAGGCGGACTGATCCGGGTGGGTGATGCGGTCAGCCAAAGGGGCCACCCTATTGGCGCACCCCTTCGCCCGAATGCGGAAGATCACATTGATCACCGTAATTGGGCGGAACTGGCGGATGTCCGAGGCGTCGGGTACCTTGGGAATCAAGGTGGTGATCCCGTAGTTAAGGTGATGGAGATCAATGGAGCCCACATAGAACTCCTCAAAGAGGGCCATGACCTCGGGTTGTATAGCCGGCCAGAAGGTCTGGATGAACTTCACAGGCAAACCGTTGGGACCAGGTGCACACACGGGTTTCATCCCCTTAATCGCCAGCCACACTTCCTCCTCAGTGAACGGAGCCATGAGGGCTAAGTTTTCCTCAGCCGAAATGCGCTGGGATCCAACCCAGAAGTCCGGAGCAAGGGCCAAGCCCCCCTAGGGGAGGGCGGAAATAGGGCTTTATAGAAGCCATCGACATGAGCGCGGATGTCATCCGGGCGCTGCAAGAGGGTCTCCCTATCACAGAGCAAGGGGATGGTATTACGCTTCCTATGACCGATGGCAATGGCCTGGAAGTAGGCGGTATTGGCGTCACCCTTGAGGACCCACTTTTGGGTTCCTCGAAGTCGCCAATATGCCTCCTCGTCGGTGTAGATGACCATGAGCTGGTCCTCAAGATCGTACCGAAGCATCCACTCATCGGGGGCTAGTCCACCGAATTGGCCCGGAGGTCAAGGGCTTGAATGGAGGCGAGAATGGCCTTTTCGCAATCCCGAAGGTCACGGCCCAGATTCGCACCCCAGCCCTTCATAAACCGGCAAGACCGCTTGGCACAGAAGTGCCAGTCGTCCACCACAGATCTATGTGATGCATCCTAGCTAGAAAACATGTGGCTGGCAGGTTATAGTTATATATTTGTCAAGCATTTTATCAAGCATATGATGTATTGATAAGAGCATCATAGTTGAAGCATGAGTAAAATTTAAGACCTGCCTTTAAGTCTGATTTGTTGGAACAGCCCTAACAAGCTCTCTCTCTCACAGATGGATGGAGGTAGAAGACGCAAAGTTCCTTCGTAGCGCGAGCTCCACGGTCCCTCTTATCTAGACCGTTGGTTTGCTACGTGATTTGTGTAGGAAAGGAGTGTCACGAGCGCGTAGCGGTTGCATGCAGCGTCATTTGCAGGCGTTGTCCTATGCAGGTAAACAGTAATCAAACCTAGGTATAGCCCTGTATTCTAGTCATTGTCGGTCCTAGCACATCTGAACTGACTCCCCTCTGTTCTGTCTTATCAGCTGCCCCTCGTCTCACATTCACATCTCAGCAGTAAGAAGGAGCAGGACTACACAACAAAAATTTTCTTCAGGCGCTCGGACGCCCAGCTGCATGTACGGCCTTCTCTTTTCTCTGACTAGTAAACATGTACGTGCAACACACGTCTCAATTAACATCAAATAATTGTTAATAAATAGTTGTCCAATATTTACATAGTTTTCATCCGTACATGTCTTCATTACCGATTTATATGTTTTTCGGATGGAAGCAAAACTAAATGACGGACAAATAAAGAATGTGCAAATTAGTTCAAGATCAATAAATTTATGTAACTTATGTTGCTAGTATGGACACCCTAATAGTCACTTATTTGCTATTTCTTACCCATATCATCCTGATTCAACCCTCTGTCCCATCATAGAAATTGACACATCACACATAGCTGCAACAGTCTCAACGTGATGAAGAGCCAAATCAGTTGCCTCCTCCGTCTCACACATGACCTTGCTTCCTGTCATGTCACAAAAAAAGAAAACAGTCCCTTTCTCTGTAAGATTGAACAGAGTCAAGCCATAAAAGAAAATGGACAAGCTGATTTTTTTCATCACGAAATTTTGTGTTTCGAAATAGTTACTAAATATGTAATGTTTAGTCCAACAGCCAAATGGTTATACCCCATAGTTGTTTACATCATTGCTTCACTCATGGTTCAATGCCATGATGGCATAAAAGATATCTTAGAAAAAATCCGGATACATAGTAATGCCTAATTAACAGATGGTCAAAGAAATTATCGAAAAACATGAAGAGCAGGTTAACCATTGTTGCATCCCAAATCTGTGAGAATATGTGACGCCCCAAGACCGGAGCTGCAGATGCCTTCCAGGGTTTTCGGGTTTCGTCGTGTTATTTGTTTGGTTCATTGCATTCATCATTGCATCATGTGCATTGCATCATGTCATCATGTCATTTCTTTTTCTTAACTCACTAAATAAATTGCATGGATCTTCGGTCCATTTAAACCGAGGGAATTCACGTGGTGATTCTCTTTATAACATATCCTCCCTATATTAGGGGGCTATAATAAATATTCCATGCTTTTCTTACTATATTTCCTCGTCTCTAAACTTTCCCTAAATCCTTTCGTCATTTTCCGGAGCTCCACCTAAAATTTCAACATTTTTGGTCACTCCAAAAACCTCGTCCTAGTTCAAACCCATTTGAATTAAATTCCAAATGAGTTTGAATTCTTTTCGTTCGATCTTGGCTATTCCATTTTTCTTGGAACCAGCGCATTCTTGTGAGTCCGGGAATTTAACTTCCATGCCCAAATTCCATCCATACCCTCTCTTTCTATTTTTTCCCTTCTATCTATTTTTTTTTCTTTTGGTTAAGGGAGAAGAGTAGGAGAGGCAGTCCAGCAGGCCCTTGTCGTTCTCCTTTCCATTGGGCCGGCCTCCCAAGGCCCAGCCGCCCTTTTCCAACCCTAGCGCTATCCATCTGCCCGATCCTCCTGCGCCCTCTCCCTCTCGATCCCTCCCTCAGCGCCGCCAAGAGAGGAGGAACCGCACTCGACCCTCCTCTGACCGATGCCATCTCCCCGATCCCCTCACTCATCTCCCTCGACAGCGCCCGACGTCGCTCCCCATCTTCCCTGCGACCCCGAGCCCCATGGCGCCCGCGGCCCCCTGCTCCGGTGAGCCCTTGCTCCGCCGCCATCAGAGGTTGACCCGACGCCCGATCTCCTCAGCGTCCTTCCTCCTCGATCCATAGAGCCGCCGAAGGTCCACCCCGCAGCCGTGCCATCTCCATCTCGCCGACGCCCCAAGCTTTCCTCTCCATCGTGCCTCCTCCCCTCTGCAGGCCCCATGCATGGCGCCCCTTCTCTTCCTCCGCTTGGTGTTTGCAAAGCCGCACGCCCCTCGCCCTCCGTCGTCCGTTCCGGCGCCTCCAACCCTCCTCTGCATCGTCTCCCCATCACCATGGCCTGGTTCGCCTTGTCGTTGCTGCTCTGCTTCGCTCCGCCTCCCTGCATACAAGCACCCAGCGCCGCCACTCGTCGACCTCCTCTGCTCCAGTCGTGGACAGCCCCTGCCTCGTTCGACCACCACCATCGCGCCCTGCTGCCGTTGCTCTTCTCGCGTGCCGCCTGACCTGTGCTGCTGCAGCTTCGCGCTTGCTGCCGTGCCTTGCTGCTGCTTCGTCCGACCGCGGACGACCTCCGTCGAGCTCGCCCGGCCACCTTCGACCTTGGCGTGGCCCTGCCTCCACTAGCATCCGCCTCCTGTTGGCCGTTTTCATGGGTTCGGGGAGCCCCAAGTCATGTTCGTGGCCTCGTTGGTTGTTGATGCTACGTTGTTGACTTTCTCCATCGTCTACCGGGGCTCGTCAAACCCTGTACCCGGAGCCCAAGTCGGAAGACTCCGTGGACGTGCTTCTCACTTGTGCCATTTTGGATCAGCAAGAACGTTTCAGGATTCGCCAAGTACCATTACGCCCGGAGGCCACGGATCCGTGAAGTTCCACTACCGTCGTCGTGTATCCGACAAGTTCGCGAGTACGACTACTTCCCATGACGACCTTGTACCACTACCGTCGCAAGAACCGAGACCAGCAAGTCCGAAGACCCAAGTACCATGACGCCAAGTACCCCTTCGTATTGCCAAGGTGGATCTCGACCGTTGACGAGGTTTCGCTAAGACCATCGATGTGTATGGCCACAATGTGAACGTGTACCTGATGACCCCGGAGTCCTATGTTGCGCCAAGTACCCGCTCATCGACCCGAACATCTACAGGAAAAGTGCCCCACTAACGCCGCCCGAACGTCTAAGAAACATGTACCACTATCGCTCCGATGATCACCGATTAACGATAGGACGACTACTTCGACTACCGTCGCGTGAACCACTACTTCCCTCGACATCCCGAGAACGTCTACTTCCCCTACACCGCATTGTACTCGAACCCCTCCGATAACACACACTTCGAAGGTATAACCTCGAGACGACGTCCGTGAACGAATGCTTGCGATGTTTGAGATGCTCGTGTTTGCACCGTGTCCAAATTGTCACTCGTTCCCTTGTCGCCAACTCATGGGACACCCGGAATCCGGGAACGCCCCACCATCTTTTGCCCACATCCGCACTTCTCCTTTGCATCAGTATCTCAATCGAATTACCGGAGCCAGAATGTTGCCGTGGCACCATCTCCATTGTTGTTGCCATGGCACCCCTTTCGTTTCCGCCACGATGACAAATGCCTCATATCTTATCATGCCAACTTTTTCATAAAAATTGCATAAACTTGAAAATGTCATCTGCATCATGTTAACAACTTTAAGATGTTTAAAATTGTTGTTTGCTTTAAATTGCTAATGCACATGAGGATATACCGGAATTGTTGTTGTTGTTTCCGGCCTCATTTAAAATGCCTAGCTGTGTATTTTCACTCATGTTTCACCTCTTGCCATGTTAACCAACCTTTAATGTTGTTGAGTACCTAACCGTGAGAGAACTAAATAATTGATGTGGTGTTCCGTCAATATGCATCCCGATGCATATTGAGCTCCACTTAATTTGTAGTTTTGTTTGTGCACTTTGCCATGCCATGCATTTTTAAACCAGACATGTATCATACTTGATTGTGCATCATGCCACTACTAGGAAAAAGCTTATACACAGACGCTTACTAGCAGCGCGGGTTTATATCCCTCGCTACTGCTACTTACTAGTAGCGCGGGTTTTTAACCCTCGCTACTACTAAGTTGATAGCAGTAGCGCTGGTTTTTAACCCTCGCTACTACTAAGTTGATAGCAGTAGCGCTAGTTTTTACCCCCTCGCTACTACTAAGCGGTCTCTACCGTGCCCCTGGGCCATGCCATAGTAGTAGCGAGGGTTATAAACCCGCGCTACTACTAAGTTTTTACCCCTCGCTACTACTAAGACGTCTCAATCGTGCCCCTCCGGGACATGCCATAGTAGTAGCGAGGGGTAAAAACCCTCGCTACTACTAAAGGTCCCATTTTGAAACTCTACCACCACCCCCCCCCCCGGTTGGATCGCCTTTTCGGTTTTGTAAAAAGCAAAAGAAAATGATAAAAACTTCAAAAATTAAAATCCTTCGAGATGTAGTTAAGTTACTACATCTAATAGTTAGGAAAATTTAAAAACTTAAATTTGGACATGTTTTGCAAAAAGTGTAGGGAAAATGTAAAACGGCTATAACTTTTGCATACGATGTTAGAAAAAAACGTATAATATATCAAAATGTTTCAAAAATTAAAATCCTTCGAGATGTAGTTATGTTACTACATCTACTAGTTAGGAAAATTAAAAAACTTAAATTTGGACATGTTTTGCAAAAAGTGTAGGAAAAATGTAAAACGGCTATAACTTTTGCATACGATGCCAGAAAAAAACGTATAATATATCAAAATATTCAGCACGAAAATCCACATACGATGGAGACGGCCTTTGGCCTATTTGCAAATTTTTAGAATCCTCAAATTCTAAAAGGAAAAAAAGTTATGCTCAAATTTCAGTTTTTTTAATTTGGTCAAATCTGGTCAAACTGTGGTCAAACTACTTATTCAAGGAGTATTAGTGTTACTAAATAATTATTCAAGAATATTATGTTACTAAATAATTATTTCAGTTTTTTGGAATTTTGGTCAAATCTGGTCAAACTGTGGTCAAACTTTGGTGAAAATGTGGTCAAACTCCTTATTCAAGAAATATTAGTGTTACTAAATAATTATTGTTTTTTAGAACAATAGTTTTAAACTCAAACAGCGAAATGTGTGACTTCATGCTCAAGCTAAACTCCGGAGGGTTAATAGGATTGACATCTTACTATTGTCAGGAAAACAACAAGTGCAAACTTGGAATCGAGGGAGAATAGAACCCGGAAGTTAACCGTGCTTAGGCTGGAGTAGTGAGAGGATGGGTGACCGTCCGGGAAGTTAGATGATTTGGAATGATGAGGGGTGATTAGAGATTAAATTGAGCAGCGATGAGGGTGATTAGAGATTAGAGGTTAAAATAATTCAGAAATTTGAAAATTCGGGCAAAAAATTTGAAAAAGAAATTCCGCGGGTTAGTAGTAGCGCGGGTTTTTACCCATGCTACTACTAACGGACGTAGTAGTAGCGCGGGTGGCACCCGCGCTACTGCTATACGTTAGCTGTAGCGCCTTATTAGTAGCGCCGCCCCCCCGCGCTACTAATAGGCCCAAAACCCGCGCTGCTGCTAGGCTTTTCCCTAATAGTGTGCCATGCTTATGTGCAAGGTTGTCAGAATCGTGATTCTGAATCGGATCGGAAGTCCGATGGCAGGATCGCAAATCGTAGAATCTTAACTACCAGGATCGTAAAAACGTAGATTCTATGAACCAAAATCATAGAATCAGAGGGCTTAGTTTGGATCGTAAAGTCATAGAATCGTACAATAGAATCGCGATTCTGACAACCTTGCTTATGTGGTGGTTGTTTACTATGTTGTTTGCTTCTTTCCGATGTTGCTTCTTCGGGCTAGTTTCGATAACGTTGCGTTTGTGAGGATCCGTTCGACTACGTCCGTTTGTCTTCTTCATGAACTCGTTCTTCTTCCTTGCGGGATCTCAGGCAAGATGACCATACCCTCGAAATCATTTCTATCTTTGCTTGCTAGTTGCTCTCTCTTTCGCTATGCCTATGTCGTGATACCTACCACTTGTTTATCATGCCTCCCATATTGTTGAGCCAAGCCTCTAACCCACCTTGTCCTAGCAAACCGTTGTTTGGATATGTTACCGCTTTGCTCAGCCCCTCTTATAGCGTTGCTAGTTGCAGGTGAAGATTGGATTTTGTTCCTTGTTGGAACATGGATATTTTATTGGGATATCACAATATCTCTTATTTAATTAATGCATCTATATACTTGGTAAAGGGTGGAAGGCTCGGCCTTATGCCTGGTGTTTTGTTCCACTCTTGCCGCCCTAGTTTCCGTCATATCGGTGTTATGTTCCCGGATTTTGCGTTCCTTACACGGTTGGGTTATAATGGGAACCCCTTGAGAGTTCGCCTTAAATAAAACTTCTCCAGTAAGGCCCAACCTTGGTTTTACCATTTGCACTAACAACCTACCACCTTCCCTTGGGTTCTGCAGACTCAAGGGTCATCTTTATTAACCCCCCAGGCCAGTGCTTCTCTAAGTGTTGGTCCGAACCGAGTAGACTGCGGGGCCACCTCGGGGCAACTTGAGGGTTGGTTTTTCTCGTAGGATGTCTCATCTGAGTGTGCCTTGAAAACGAGATATGTGCAGCTCCTATCGGGATTTGTCGGCACATTCGGGCGGCTTTGCTGGACTTGTTTTACCATTGTCGAGGATGTCTTGTAACCGGGATGCCGAGTCTGATCGGATTGTCTTGGGAGAAGAAATATCCTTCGTTGACCGTGAGAGCTTGTGATGGGCTAAGTTGGGACACCCCTGCAGGGATTTGAACTTTCGAAAACCGTGCCCGCGATTATGGGCAGATGGGAATTTGTTAATGTCCGGTTGTAGAAAACCTGAAGTTGATCTTAATTAAAATACATCAACCGCGTGTGTAACCGTGATGGTCTCTTTTCGGTGGAGTCCGGGAAGTGAACATGGTGTTGGAGTTATGCTTGACGTAGGTTGTTTTAGGATCACTTCTTGATCATAGTTTCTCGACCGTGCTTTGCCTTCTCTTCTCGCTCTCATTTGCGTAAGGTTATCCACCATATATGCTAGTCGCTTGCTGCAGCTCCACCTCATACCTTTACCTTACCCATAAGCTTAAATAGTCTTGATCGCGAGGGTGTGAGATTGCTGAGTCGACTCACAGATTACTTCCAAAACCAGCTTGCAGGTGTCGATGATAGCTTGCAGGTGACGCAACCAAGCTCCAGGAGGAGCTCTATGAAGATCGTGTTCTTTATGTTGTTCCGTTTCCAGTTGATCAGTAGTGGAGTCCAGTTGGGACGATCGAGGATCTGTGTAGCATTTGGGGTAGTCTTCTTTTATTTTGGTTCCGTAGTCGGACCTTGATTGTATCTGGTTGATGTAATGCTTTATTCATGTAATTGTGTGAAGTGGCGATTGTAAGCCAACTATGTATCTCTTTCCCTTATGTATTACATGGGTTGTGTGAAGATTACCTCACTTGCGACATTGCTTTCAATGCGGTTATACCTCTAAGTCGTGCTTCGACACGTGGGAGATATAGCCGCATCGAGGATGTTACAGAATATCTATAAATAATTATCTGTAATGGGGTGTTTAGCGTAGACCGGCTTTGGTTGTAATGGGGTGTGGTCGAGAGTGGATGTTCGCATCCATTTCGAGGCTTCTTGTACATGTTATTTGCTCTCTTCTATAAAAGTATGCTATGTCTTTGGCTTACTCTCGAAAAAAAAGAATATCTGTAAACTGTAGAAGAAAAAGGCGCAGCTATCAAAAGAAAACAAAGCTTTAACCTTGATGCAGTAAAAACTAAAAGATAACTTATCGCGACAGTCTAATAACAGAACAACACATGAGTAAACAACTTGCTATTTTCTGTAAAGGGTGTAATTTCATTGGCAGCATGTCTGAACTATCATAAGAAAATTAGTCAGGCCTCCTAAATTTTGTTACTCAAGAAACTATCTGCAGGTCCCTGAAATTTTGCTATGCATTTTTGGAAGAGAAGAGCACCATTTCAAATTCACAATACTGCGTGATAGTTTGTTTCTCGAGCCTAAACAAAAGCAAAACTTCCTCTAGACACTTGCTTAATGTAAGAGCGGAACAAACTTTCATAATTTCAAACTGAAGATTTCAAAGTCATACACATGGCAGATAATTCATACTTTAGGAGGAAATTAGTTTGCCTCCAAATCCAACAGCAATCAACAAAAATACACATGGAAAATGGCATTTAATAGTACACTGTAAACAGAACACTGAATGGATAATGATACTAAAATGTGTTTACAAAGGTCAACAGAATACAGATCTTACCAACGAACAAAGATGAAGTGATGAACTGACCGGTTTCAGTGAAGTGGCTAATGTCATGACCTCGGTTTTCTGCTGAAGCAACTCATTTTCTCTTTCAGATAGCTGAACTGCTAAAATACCCACCTATGGAAAGTACCAAAATATTGAAGTGTTTACAAACAAAGAGATCATTTAGGCATGTATATATATGTAGGTCGACTGGTGGAGACTTCTTTGAATAAAAACTCACCTGCTACTATTTTTTACACAATGAAACTGTACGTGCTCCTTAAATATGTGCAAGCTAGTTGTGTATTTCATCGATTGTCAAGAGAGAAGGCATCGAGGAAGGAACCAACCTGGACATGATGATAGATAGGCTAAGAATTTAAATTGTGAATGAAGTGTACTATGATTTTCATCAAGGTCCGGTATTTCTTGTATATATCAGCAAGAGCACATCAAGTGCTTCTGAGTTTGAACAACATGTTAAATTAAACCAGCATTCCTTTCATCCAAGAAATGGAATGGAAAGTAATGGGGAGATCGAGAGTAAGCATGACTCACCACGGTATATCAGAGATGCAGGTCCTGAATTAGTTGGACTTGAGGGCGAGGAATTTCTTCCACCTGAGTGCGAGGAGATGTACCCCCAAATTCGTACCACTACCATAGACCTGCACGTGCGTAACATCATGGCAGCAAATTACAGTTTTCTAAAATATTGGCAATGTAGCATCATGGCTGCAAATTACATTGCGTACAAGTGGGGTCAGAACAAAAGCTACAGTCAAAAATGGGGCCCAAAATGGAAATACAATCCAAAATAGAAAATCAATGAAAAGTTGAAAACTGTAGTAAGATGAGGATTTGCACTTGGCAATGTAGCTTACCTACAACTGAGGTTTGAACAAAAGCTACAGTTATAAGCACATGAGTTGGTTGTAGAACTGATCTAAATACTTCACCATTGATTAGTATCTCGTTGAGAGTTCACCTCTTCTGGTGCCACAGACCAGCACCCTCGGCGCTCTCCCTGGCTAGACAAAGCATGCTCGTATTGATCAATTCCGCAGTTGTATAGCTACAGTTTCCGCCCCTCTTGGTTCCTCGTTCGCCACAACCCGCCTAATTCCTGCTGTGTGAGTCAGCAAGCAACAGTGCTCACCTTCATCCAAATACATAGATTAAAAAGACCAATATGGGGATGAAAGGCCGCATAGTATGCTGCTCGGAGAACATATGAACCTAACTTTGCTTCAGAGGTAAAATTAGCAATTCCTAGTCATTATCTGCTTTGACTGCAGTACCAAATTATCAGTTGAACTAACTTAAAATTTATAATTGGTGCAATACCTATATTAATTGAGAAGACAGTGAAGTCCAACTATTAGATTCAACATCACTGAATCCTTGAGATGGTAAACGTGACCTACTTGCTCATAGTTCCGACCTACTTGCTCATAGTTAAGATGATTACCATCTGCAAAAGGACATAAATAGTTCAACGGAGAAGAAATTTGTCAGAATATATGTGTGGCATGGCCGAAAGCTTATGTAGCAAGGTTCTTCATGCATGCAAATCTCCCAAAAATCAATCCATATACCTGTTTCCAACCACTGGTACGTGCATGTTGCTATGACCGAAAGCACTTCTGACATAGCAACATTGACCAATCACTACAGCACCTAAATCTGTTTGCTGCTGGAAACCTCTTAGGGATCTTAAAATCAACTCTAAAATTAGTCAAAGACCTTCTAAGATTAATATTTCATTTAATGGGATCAACTATAAAACTCAGCTAGATTGATTTGTACAGCAAATTGCAAAGAAGATTACTCAGATCAATCAATAAGTGTAAAAGGATGTGGCCAGTCTGATACATCAGACTTTTTATGTTCAGTCAGGATATGCCCAGATCGATTCATCACAATAAATTCCAGTGGAAAGGGCACTCCAAACCAACAAAAACATGAACCGTGATACGGCTGGCCGGTTGTAGCTCGCCACTGGCAAATATCTCCCGGCTAAGTGAAACGTGTATCGGCACTACACTGAAAATATCAAATGTGAAGCAACACTACACCGAAAAAAATATACTGGACCTCATGAGATGCAGAGAGAACGGAATCACAAGCATCAACTTGGAGGATTAGAGAGATACATGGTCAGGCCCGGCCCTGGTGGGGGACAGGGGGGGCGGTCGCCCCGGGCCCCCAACATCTAGGGGCCCCCTCCCAGACATGCTGTACGCAGGTGCCCATAGGCCCGTATCTTCCCCAGGACGAAATTGACTCCATAAAGGAAAACCTAGGCTCACCGCAAAAAAATGAAAGAAAAGCCTGGCAAAACTAGACAAGGACGCAATCAGTAATTCATTATTTCCATCTCCCGAAACGAAATTAGGCCCATATTGTACGCATGCAATCACGTCGTACAATCAATACGATTGTAACTCGTCAGACGTGAGATCGGATCCCTAATTCACTCCCTATTCCCTTTTTCTTGGCCCCGAATTTCAGATCCCGCTACTAGAGAATACTCCGGCGACCTGGTCCCGAACATCATATAGGAGTACTATCTGCCGGCGGCGTGCGAGTGTGAGTCGTAGCTGGGCGTGGCCACGCAGGACTCACACGCACATCGTCAGGCCATGGCGATTGACAACGCCGAGCCCGTCCGTTATCCACTTTGCAGGCGCTGGGAGTACATCGCCGAGTGCCTCCGTCCACATCATGTTGTTGTGGAGCGCGTAATCATGAACGCCTATCAGCCGATGTGATTGTTCTGAGGTATATCATCTTACTATTTCCCTATTATTTACACTGCCCTCGTCATCTATTCACTGTCATTTAACCTTGTTCGGTGCTGCGTAGCTGGATTTTTTCGATGTTTTCCGGGATCAATGGATGTCTAACGTTAGGAGTTTTTTTTCCTCTTCATGCATATGTCTATCCCCAATAGAAGAATGAGTGATTTCTTGCCATGCAATGATGCAAATCATGGCCTTACCACTAGGACGTGGATGGCCAGCAGGATTTTAGAAGAAACTTAGGATAATATGTAAAACAGTTTTGCTAAAGCACATCTAGATGTGCCATAAGTATTGCACATCTAAATCTTATATCATTGATCTTATGCGGAGATTTGTGTGGGAATTTTCTTTTGCTTTTTTCCTTTCCTTTCTATACTTGATTGTCTCACTTAGATGTGCAATAATTATAGTACATTTAGATGTGCCCTAGACAAACCCTATGTAAAAAATATTAGTTGTAAATACCAAAATTGGATGCACTTAAGTGTTTATTGGTTATATATATATATATATATATATATATATATATATATATATATATATATATATATATATATATATAGACGGCAGAGGAGCGGAGGGTCGGCGGCAGAGGCCAACTAGAGCGGGGGGCGACGGGCAATTGGAGCGGCGGCGGAGTGGAGGATCGGCGAGTGGCGGTGGTAGTCCGTGCTGGCGCGTCCACCGGGCAACACAGAAGGAGCGGGCGGCGGCAGAGGCCGACTAGAGCGGGCAGCGACGGGCGATTGGAGCGGTGGCGGCAACCCGTGCCGGCGCGGCTGCTGGGCAACACAGAAGGAGCAGGCGGCGGCAAAAGTCGGCGACGGGCGATTGGAGCGGCGGTGGAGTGGAGGATCGGTAGGCGGTGGCGGCAGCCCTTGCTGGCGCATCCGTTGGGCAGCACAGAAGGAGCGGGGCAGCGGGCGGCGCACCGTGCACAGGAGGAGAGGGCAGAGGTTACACAGGAGAAGCGGGGCAGAGATCGTGGTTCGTTCGTGCGGAGTAGTTTTTTTAAAGAAGGGGCATCTACTATCAATCGACGGGTTAATGGCTTGCTAGCGTTAAACACACAGAGACCGTGGACCATTAAATCGTGTGATTAGGCGGTTGAGATTATTTGGATCTGCCCCTTTCTTTCTTTTATAAGGGTAGTAGATAAGACGGGCTCTCAGCAGTACAAGGGAAGAGGAGTTTATACGGATGCACACACACCCCGCACCCAACTCTAGATCACCCGGCCACGATCCACATGCACTGCGCCCAGGACGCGCTCCTACGCGCGCACGTTGCTGCACTCCAACGGATCACCATGCTCTCCCATCACTTTCACCAACACATGCACACACGCACTCCTACGGACTCGGCACGGCCACGAACGGGAGCCCGGCTCCACCAGCACTCACACACACGCACACAACCTGTACATAAGTCGGATTATGCCTGTACATAAGTCAGACTATGCCCAGACTATGACTTGACGCGGCCATGGACCACACCCCACATGCCCTGCTCGCGCACACATACTCTGGACGCGTCCTACCGTGGCTTATTCCCAACATGATTTTGGCTCAAAATTACCCGTCTCCAAATCACATCGGCACTTTAGAGAGGGGAACATTTATGTTCCCATGCTCTACACACACTCAAAACCAAATATCATACCAGAAATATCATGAGCTGAATCAGTAGCGTCAACAACAACAAGAAGTTGTTCCTTCCGCTTTCCTCACTTCTTCTCCATTACTACTCAGCCTCCTACTCCTCTTTTGAATTCTACACAAATGGCACACATGATTACCGAAGGATGCTCGTGCCACCGACCCCATGCCTTTCAACCAAATTGTGATAGCTCTTGCATGACGACACAAAAACAACATAGGTTATACTGGGGGAAATATGTAAGAAAGAAAAAGTTGCCCTGTATATAAACATGATATATCTTTTTCATTATATCGATTGAAACACATACCTTTTTATATGCATGTGGTTGTTGTGACAGCTAATCATGCTTCAGTTTTAAATCTCGAAGGGAAAGGCATTTATGAAGCACTAGCCCACGCAAGATGGTACTAGAGCACGCTTTAGATGCATCATTGTGCAATCTTATTGAGCTTAAAAACGGTTATTAGAAGATGCAATAAATAAAATCATTGGTTGTAACTTCTATGTATCAATGCTAGTCCTGTTATTGAAGTGTCCAATGATTATGTAGTTATGATGCAAATCTCTTATTTTAAGTCACATACCTTTTTTATATGCATGCGATTGTTGTGATAGCTAATTATGCTTCAGTTTTAATTCTCGGAGGGAAAGGTATTTATGAAGCACTAGCCCACGCAAGATGGCACTAGAGCATGCTTTACATGCATCATTGTGCAATCTTATTGAGCTTAAAAATGGTTATTAGAAGATACAAGAAATAAAATCATTGGTTGTAACTTCTATGTATCAATGCTAGCTAGTCATGTTATTGAAGTGTCCGATGATTATCTAGTTACGATGCAAATCTCTTATTTTAAGTAGTTGAACTATATTTGCTCCTAGCATTTTGTATTATATGGTTGTCGCCATATTGTTAAAATCCTAGAAATTAGGAGAGTTGGACCAAAGTTGTTGGCATCAAATGGTGCAGATTTGAAGGAGAAACCAGTAGTTGCATCCATTGTTGAATGATTATAGAACTGGAAATGATTCTATAGTCCATGTCTAATTATCCATAGAGAAGTGAGATTTTTAACGTGGCCCTTCAGAGTTAGAGAAGATGGGACATACAAAACTAAGTGACATAGAGACCAGCTGGGCAACACAAATTTTAGTAAGGCTAGACGTAGATTTTGGGCAGAGATATGTGGCATGAAGAGAGTAACTTGCTTGTAGTCACAAAGAAAGGAGAATAACATTGTTTGCCATGACATGGTCAGAAACCGTGTTCCACGCAGGCAGTAAAACGAAATAACCATAGGTTGATCCTAGTAACCCCGTTTGTAGTTCCATAGCAGCGCATGAGTGCTTAGCTATTCCTCTAAAATGTTCTCTCCACAAGTTCCACTATGCTATTACTGGTATGTTGCACATTTGATGATTCCTATAAGAGTATATGTAGGAGACTACCAAAAACTTCACCCCTATATGCAAGGCGACCCCCTGTGTAGTAGGGAGAACAACTTTTGAATCTCTTCTCAAGTAGACTGTTGATACCTCCACTACATTTTCTTCTACATAGACAATGACAAGTGGAAGCTACTCGTCAATGGATCAAATATTATTATTTTTCTTCCCTTCTCCTATGCGATGACAACCACCTCGACATCATCTTTGGCATGGTGGCTTGCTCCGGTTGCATAAGTGGGAGAGGGTGAGCAGCGCATGGGAGGTGAGGCATAGTTTGCGGAGCAACAACAAGGAGACGTGGTGGTTTGGACGAGGTCGGCGGCACGGTGGAAGCACGACGCATCATGGCAGGCTACAATGGAAGGTGGGCTGGCATGGGGGAGGCCAACGAGGTTAGCCGACGCCGCCAGGGACCAACAGGAGGGAATATCCGTGATGGCATGGGAGGAGGATGCAGACGGCGTGAGTGAAAACGTAGATGGTGGCGGTGTGGCAAAGTCGGTGTAACACGGCAGGTGTGAAGGCATGGCCAGAGAATGAGTGGCTCGAACCTCCTCTACGCACAAAAGGCTTGTCGCCGCCCGAGGCCATCCCTCTAAGCCCCCTGACCCCGGCCGACCCTCGTTGGTATAGCTCCTCACGTCATCCCAGCCTTCAGCCTCACGAATTTTTAGTAGGGATTGAGCACCAAAACTAGACTTTTGGACAGTTCTTTTTTGAGGGTGAGATGGAAGTAGTATCCACGAGATGCTCTCTGAAAATGACTAATGGAGGAGTGTGGTTGTTTGGAGCTCAGGCTCCATGGCACCCGTTTTACTGTTCACATGTGTAAAATCATATTTTGAGGTTTCAAAAAATTCTGAAAAAAGATACACATGAACATAGAGATGTATACTACATTTCTATAACATTTCATGATGGAAAACACTTCCGTCTGAGCTGGACAAAAACGTTCATATACTTCTAGCGCGCCCCCACTAAAAGGAGCACACGAAAAAAGATACCTGAGGCGACACGGAGCTCCTCCTCCTTGGCTTCAAGCCGCTCCTTGAGCTGCCGGTGCTTCTCAAGAAGCCGATTGAAGATGCTGACCCGGAAGGAGTCCAATTGCTGCAAAGAGCAACGTTCAGCACAAAACATCACTTTAAGATTCGTCACAACTGCTACGTAGTTGGCCCGAATCTCAGGGGCTACACCCAGTGGGTGCCCTGGCGCGCACCCACTCAGAAGAAGCAACAAAAAAGAAAAACAGAAGGCAAGGGAGAACTTACCAACACAACACACTCCAACTCCCGCATCTGCTCCACCTCGGCCTGGGCGAAGGCCTGGATCCGGTCCGTCCTCCCCCGCAGATGCCGGCTCACGGCGGCCATCGCCGCGTCCTCCTGGGTCAGGGGCTCGAAGAAGACCTCGCTGGTCCTACCCCGAGCCGGCTGTGACCCGGCGGCCCGGTGACCCCCTAGCCTAGGCACCAAGGCGTACTCGCTGCTGACCACCTCTTCCGCGGATGGCGCCTTCTCCAGCGCCCTCTCCGGCACCCTCACCAGCTCGACAGCTAGAGTGGCCAGCGGCGTCACCACCAGCGGCGCCGCGCTCGTCGATGCCTGAGGTGCCCCCTCTCGCACCACCCGCGGCACCTCCTCCAAGACGGCGTCACCGCCGCCTCCATCGGCCCCCGACCGCTCGACCGCGGCGGACCGCGGCGGGGTGCCGTCCTCAACCACCACGACCTCCCGGTCAAGGTCCATCATGTCGGCGCAGCCACCTCGGCCGCGCCCTCCCTCCAATGACGGCACGAAGACCTTCTCTGCCAGCTCCATCCCCTTCGGCATTTCGGGCCACGCCGGCTCACGCCCACGCCGCCGCAGCGTTAACCCAGGCCTGGGTCGATGCCGCCTCCAGCTCCGCATCGGCCCTGTTTCGGTCCTGCTAGGCCAGGCCCTCGGTGTCGGCAGGGTCCAGGTCGAGGTCTGGATCCACCGCCTCCTCCTCGTCGTCGGCACTGGTTGGGTCCTCCGAAACATGGCCGCCTGGGACGCGCGTTCACGTTCCAGCGCCAGTGAGATCGGCGACCTGAGGCTCAAAAAAGTAAACACGCAAGAACCAAGCAGAGCTGCTCGGCTATTTGAAACCAACGAAAGGAAACTCGCCAAGGCACCCCCGGGACGGTGGGTCTCGCCGGCCTCGCCTGCGGGGCGCCACACCTCATCTTGGCGGGCGGCTTCGGGCCGGCGGCCGGGTTCGTCGGGCGCTTCACGGCCGGGTATCGGGGCGTGACGTCGTCCTTCCCGTGCGGCCGATTTGCCGCCGTTGTCCCCCGGGATGACCCGGCACCCGCAGCACCGCCTCCTCCACCACTACTAGGAAAAGGGCTACTAATGGCGCACCAGTTTTGCCTACTAATGGCGCATCACTGGTGCGCCATTAGTATCACGCCACTAGTATTTTTTACTAATGGCGCACCACTGGTGCGCCATTAGTATAGGCCACGGTGCGCCATTAGTATAGGCCACTGGTGCGCCATTAGTATAGGCCACTGGTGCGCCATTAGTATTTTTGAATTTTGAAGGCGGGAAAATAGTAGTGGCGCACCGTCTAACCCCCACCGTGTGCCATTGCTATTTTTGAATTTTGAATTTGGATCTGGATCATGATTTTTTTGCCCATTTTTTGCTCGTTTTTTGGCACGATATTATTTCAAATTTTGTTCCTATTTTTGGATCTTGTACGTTCTTTTGCCGTGTTCTTTTGCCAAAGAGGAGTTCACCGGAGAGGAGGAGGAGGAGGTCACCGGAGAGGCGCTCGCCTACATCGCCGGAGAGGAGGAGGAGGAGTTCGCCGGAGAGGAGGAGGAGGAGGTCGCTGGAGAGGAGGAGGAGGTCGCCGGAGAGGAGTTCACCGGAGCATCGGAGAGGAGGAAGGAGAAACCATGAGGGGATGGGAGGAGAGGAGGGAGGAGGAGCTCACCG
>NC_057806.1:76833854-76834622 GCF_018294505.1 Triticum aestivum | reverse complement strand
GAGGAGAGGAGGGAGGAGGAGGTCGCCGGAGAGGAGGAGGAGGAGGTCGCCGGAGAGGAGAAGGAGGAGGTCGCCGGAGAGGAGGAGGAGGAGGTTGCCGGAGAGGAGGAGGGTAGTATGGTGGAGGAGAGAAGGGAAGATGGAGTGGAGGAGAGGAGGAGATGGAGTGAAGGAGAGGTGGAGTGGAGGAGAAAAATGGAGGAGAGGACCACCCCCAGCCATATATATGGCATAGTAATGGCACACCGCGGGCAGGTGCACCATTACTAACTTTTTATTATTATTATTTTGAATTTTGAAGGCGGGAAGATACTAATGGCGCACCATGGGCAGGTGCGCCATTAGTAACTTTTTTATTTTTTGACTTATTTTGAATTTTGAAGGCGGGAAGATAGTAATGGCGCACCATGGATAGGTGCGCCATTAGTAAGTTTGATTTTTTTTTGAATTTTTTTGCCTCTCCAGATCTTAAAAGCCCCGTATCTTTTTTTCTGTTAGGTTTTTAAGGATTTTGAAAATGTTTAACGGGGTTCCCCCCGTTAAATTCAGATGTAACTTTTCGAGTAGATGATTTTTCATATAAAAAACTTTTTCATCCGAGTTCGTACGCAAAAGTTATGCCCATTTTACAAATTCTCGAGAGATTTCGCAAATAAAGTCGAAATTCATATTTGTAAATTTTCACAACAACTAGACCACATATCACATGGGAAACTTATTTTCTTTTATTTTTTTGACATTTCCATCATTTTTGTTTATTTTTTTAAA
>NC_057806.1:76725589-76833650 GCF_018294505.1 Triticum aestivum | reverse complement strand
CTAATGGCGCACCGTGGGGGTGGTGCGCCATTACTAGTTCAACTAGTAATGGCGCACCACTCCCACGGTGCACCATTAGTAGTTTTGATGAAATTTTAAAAAAAATTACTAATGGTGCACTGTGGATATGGTGCGCCATTAGTATTTGCACACTAATGGCGCACCAACACATGGTGCGCCATTAGTATATAGTAATGGCGCACCACATGTCTGGTGCACCATTAGTGTCAATTCCATCTATAGCCCTTTTCCTAGTAGTGCACCCGGTGCCACTACATCAACAATTCGCGTCAGCGTTCCCCTCACTGCTTCACTACCGGCGGCTCAATAATCACGGAAAATGAACTTACCTGCATGGCGTCTTGCGCCGGCATCGGCGGCCGCCTCCCCCTCCTCACCACGGTCCGGTGGGACGGTTGTAAGGATGCCGGATGGCATTCAGAAGTACCTCCCGCATCGCGTCGGGGCGAACAAGAAGATGAGGAGCAGCAAAATATGAAGACCAGGGACTCACCACGGGTGCCGGGTTCACCTGGCTATACGGAGGCTTGCCAAACTCCCAGTCATCCCACAACCCGGCCTTGGAGATGTCATTGACCTGGCGCGCAACCTGGTCCGCTGCCAGCCGCAAGTTCAACATGCGGTCGGGGTCCTGGAGCCCGGTCATTCGAGAGAGAGCGTTGCTTTTTATTCTCTCTTTTTGTTTGGTGGTTAAACTTCGTTTATTTGCTTGGTTGAGATACTTTATACTTTGTGCTTGCTTGGATGATCATGTGTTTGATCATATGCTACCTTAATGCTTGTTGGATGACATTATCCTTTTATATGATCATTCATTTTTCTTGGTGATGAGTGCATGTATTTTAATTATTATCATTTTGAGCGCTCCACCAAGATGTATGTGACATGGAAGAGTAACCCATGATCCTAAATCTTTGTGCATTTGTAGTCCAAAGAAAATCTTAAACTATGCACAAATTTAGCGGGAGCTCTTGCTTTTCACATACTTCTCAAAGCGACAATGATTTTCACTCTTATTATCATTTGTCGAAGCTTTGATCTATATGTTGTCATCAATTACCAAAAGGGGGAGATTGAAAGTGCAACTATCCCTAGGTGGTTTTGGTAATTCCTAACTACATATAGCTCATTGAGCTAATGCTACTTCAAGATTAATATCTCAGGAAAGCTCAATGATTGGCATGGCATGGATGAGAATGGTGGACCCCTCAAAATGCTAAGGACAAAGGATTGGCTCAAGCTCAAAGCTCAAGACTCTACATTTTCTATTTTAGTGATCCAAGATCACATTGAGTCTATAGGAAAAGCCAATACTATCAAGGAGGGATGAGGTGTTGCTTGATGAGGTTCTTGGTCAAAATGCTTAGTGATATGCTCCAAAACACTCAACTACTTTCTCACATCCACAAATGACCTAAACCAAAAGTCAAACTCGGCCCCACCGATTCTTTCTATCCGGCGCCACCGAGTTTCAAATGTCATAGCCACTGCCACAAACCCTAGGCAAATCGGTCTCGCCGATAGGGATCTCGGTCTCACCGAGATGGGCTTGTAATCTCTCTGTTTCCCTTCGTAACATTTCGGTCTCACCGAGATGAGCGATCGGTCCCACCGAGATTGCAATGTAAACTCTCTGTTATCCCTTCGTAATGATTCAGTCTCACCGAAATGAGCGACCGGTCCCACCGAGTTTACCTGACCAACTCTCTGGTTAACTTATTACCAAAATCGGTCTCACTGAGTTTGTGTAATCGGTCTCACCGAGATTACTTTATGCCCTAACCCTAATCATATCGGTCCTACCGAGTTGCATGTCGGTCCCACCGAAAACCCTAACGGTCACTAGCTTTGCTGAATCGGTCCGACCGAGTTTAACCATTCGGTCCCACCGAGTTTGGAAAGTTATGTGTAACGGTTAGATTTTGTGTGGAGGCTATATATACCCCTCCACCTCTTCATTCGTGGAGAGAGCCATCAGAACAAACCTACACTTCCAACCTATATTTTCTGAGAGAGAACCACCTACACTTGTGTTGAGACCAAGATATTCCATTCCTACCATATCAATCTTGATCTCTAGCCTTCCCCAAGTTGCTTTCCACTCAAATCTTCTTTCCACCAAATCCATATCCTGTGAGAGAGAGTTGAGTGTTGGGGAGACTATCATTTGAAGCACAAGATCAAGGAGTTCATCATCAACACACCATTTGTTACTTCTTGGGGAGTGGTGTCTCCTAGATTGGCTAGGTTTCACTTGGGAGCCTCCGATAAGATTGTGGAGTTGAACCAAGGAGTTTGTAAGGGTAAGGAGATTGCCTACTTCGTGAAGATCTACCGCTAGTGAGGCAAGTCCTTCGTGGGCGATGGCCATGGTGGGATAGACAAGGTTGCTTCTTCTTGGACCCTTCGTGGGTGGAGCCCTCCGTGGACTCGCGCAACCGTTACCCTTTGTGGGTTGAAGTCTCCATCAACGTGGATGTACGATAGCACCACCTATCGGAACCACGACAAAACATCCGTGTCTCCAATTGTGTTTGAATCCTCCAAACCCTTCCCTTTACATTCTTAAAAGATGCATGCTTTACTTTCCGTTGCTCATATACTCTTTGCATGCTTGCTTGAATTGTGTTAAGATTGCTTGACTTGTTCAAAGTTGCTAAAATCTGCCAAGAACTAAAATTGGGAAAAGGCTAGATTTTTATTTGGTCAAGTAGTCTAATCACCCCCCCCCCCTCTAGACATACTTTCGATCCTACAAATTACCATAATTATTAGAGGGATTACTAGGATAAGGCCTAGGATTAAAATTTCCTCTATACGCGTTGTTACCAAAATTGTTCCTATCAACAAAATTCACATCCGTAGATTCATTATTATTCTCAATCAAAGTAGACAAGGGCATATCATTAGGATCAGAAGAAACACTCTTATTAGCAAATAATTTCATAAGTTCATCCATCTTTCCACTCAAAACATTAATTTCTTCTATCGCATGCACCTTTTTATTAGTAAATCTTTCAGTATGCCATTGAGAATAATTAACCATAATATTATCTAGGAGTTTAGTAGCTTCTCCTAAAGTGATTTCCATAAAAGTGCCTCCCGCGGCCGAATCTAAAAGATTTCTATAAGCAAAATTCAATCCGGCATAAAAAAATTGTATAATCATCCACAAATTCAAACCATGAGTAGGGAAATTACGTATCATTAATTTCATCCTCTCCCAAGCTTGTGCAACATGTTCATGATCAAGTTGCTTAAAATTCATAATATCGTTTCTAAGAGAGATGATCTTAGCGGGAGGAAAATACTTAGAGATAAAAGCATATTTGCACTTATTCCATGAATCAATACTATTTTTAGGCAAAGACGAAAACCAAGCTTTCGCACGATCTCTAAGTGAAAAAGGAAATAGCTTCAATTTAACAATATCATTATCCACATCTTTCTTCTTTTGCATATCACACAAATCAACGAAGCTATTTAGATGGGTAGCGGCATCTTCACTAGGAAGGCCGGAAAATGGATCTTTCATGACAAGATTCAGCAAAGCAGTATTAATTTCACAAGATTCAGCATCGGTAAGAGGAGCAATCGGAGTGCTAATAAAATAATTGTTGTTGGTATTGGTGAAGTCACATAATTTAGTATTATCTTGAGCCATCGTGACAAGCAAGCAGACTAACACACAAGCAAAAAAAACAAGCGGGCAAAAAGAGGCAAATAGAGAAAGAGATGGAGGATAGAGAGAGAGGGCGAATAAAATGGCAAGGGTGAAGTGGGGGAGAGGAAAACGAGAGGCAAATGGCAAATAATGTAATGCGGGAGATAAGGGTATGTGATGGGTACTTGGTATGTTGACTTTTGCGTAGACCTCCCCGGCAACGGCGCCAGAAATCCTTCTTGCTACCTCTTGAGCACTGCGTTGGTTTTCCCCGAAGAGGAAGGGATGATGCAGCAAAGTAGCGTAAGTATTTCCCTCTGTTTTTGAGAACCAAGGTATCAATCCAGTAGGAGGCTACGCGCGAGTCCCTCGTACCTGCACAAAACAAATAAATCCTCGCAACCAACGCGAATAGGGGTTGTCAATCCCTACACGGTCACTTACGAGAGTGAGATCTGGTAGATATGATAAGTTAATATTTTTGGTATTTTTGTGATAAAGATGCAAAGTAAAATAAAGGCAAAGTAAAAAAAGCAAAGGAAATAACTAAGTAGTAGGAGATTAATATGATAAAGATAGACCCGGTGGCCATAGGTTTCACTAGTGGCTTCTCCCGAGAGCATAAGTATTCTACGGTGGGTGAACAAATTACTGTTGAGCAATTGACAGAATTGAGCATAGTTATGAGAATATCTAGGTATGATCATGTATATAGGCATCATGTCTGAGACAAGTAGACCGACTCCTGCCTGCATCTACTACTATTACTCCACTCATCGACCGCTATCCAGCATGCATCTAGAGTATTAAGTTAAAAACAGAGTAACGCCTTAAGCAAGATGACATGATGTAGAGGGATAAACTCATGCAATATGATGAAAACCCCATCTTGTTATCCTCGATGGCAAAAATACAATACGTGCCTTGCTGCCCCTACTGTCACTGGGAAAGAACAACGCAAGATTGAACCCAAAGCTAAGCACTTCTCCCATTGCAAGAAAGATCAATCTAGTAGGCCAAATCAAACTGATAATTCGAAGAGACTTGCAAAGATAACCAATCATACATAAAAGAATTCAGAGAAGATTCAAATATTGTTCATATATAGACTTGATCATAAACCCACAATTCATCGGTCTCAACAAACACACCACAAAAAGAAGATTACATCGAATAGTTCTCCACAAGAGAGGGGAGAACATTGTATTGAGATCCAAAAAGAGAGAAGAAGCCATCTAGCTAATAACTATGGACCCGTAGGTCTGAGGTAAACTACTCACACTTCATCGGAGGGCTATGGTGTTGATGTAGAAGCCCTCCGTGATCGATGCCCCCTCCGGCGGAGCTCTGGAACAGGCCCCAAGATGGGATCTCGTGGATACAGAAAGTTGCGGCGGTGGAATTAGGGTTTTGGCTCCATATCTGATCGTTTGGGGTACGTAGGTATATATAGGAGGAAGGAGTACGTCGGTGGAGCAACAGGGGGCCCACAAGGGTGGAGGGCGCGCCTGGGGGGTAGGCGCGCCCCCCTACCTCGTGGCCTCCTCTTTTGTGTCTTGACATAGGGTCCAAGTCTCTTGGGTCTTGTTTGTTGAGAAAATCACGTTCCCGAAGGTTTCATTTCGTTTGGACTCTGTTTGATATTCCTTTTCTTCGAAACCGTAAAACAGGCAAAAAACAGCAATTCTGGGTAGGGCCTCCGGTTAATAGGTTAGTCCCAAAAATAATATAAAAGTGGAAAATAAAGCCCAATAATGTCCAAAACAGTAGATAATATAGCATGGAGCAACAAAAATTATAGATACGTTGGAGGCGTATCACATCCTTTTTGTCCGGACGAAAGGTTGAGTGGGAGCTGGCGGTTCCCAACGAGCTGCCTGAGTTTTCCAGGCGCTTTCCATTGCGCAGTACTTCTGTACTATGGTTGCCAAGTCGAAGAAGTGTAATACGTGACGGCGGTTGATAGCATTGAGGATTCCTTCGTCCGTACAATTACTGCGGAATATTGAGATCGCGTCTTCGTCGCGGCAGTCTTTGATCTTGTTCTTGACAAGGAGGAATCTGGCCCAAAAGTGATGGACTGTTTCCTGAGACTGCTGTTGTAGGTATGTGAGATCGCGTATATCTGGGGGTGGGTGGATTTAAATCCGAACTCTGGCCCAATTTGGGATCCAGAGTCTGAGAAATTTCTGAGCTTAATTGTTCGGGCTCCGGGAGATCGACCGATTTTTCAGGTCTATAGTCTGATTCCAAGTTCGGAGGACAAGGCATGTCGTTCCGTGGACAGGTATCCGGATCTTCGAGCTTGGAGATCCGAACATAGTTCATCCTCGGTATAGAGGGAGTGTTTTTGTTTCGCTCCTCCACTACCGCTATCTGATGGGTGACCGATGGAGATTTGATTTCTCTCTAATCAGGTTTAAGCCCAATCCAACCGTAGTCTGTAGTGACCCCCAAAGCGGTGTTGCGATCTAGGAGTTTGTTCAAGGATGATAATTCCGTTGGATCCATCTGTTTGGAGTATTCGGAGTCAATTCGGAGGCGATTTTCGATGACCCAAGAAGTCATCGTCGGCTCACCAGCCAAACGGGCGGTCATGATAAAGCCACCCAACCGGAGGGTTTGGCCTGAGGCCAGGGCTCCATCGGCGGTGATGTTGTCCTTGATCACAAGGCGAGCCATCAACCCTGACTTCGATGTCACAGTGGAACTCTCAATGCAAGCACCAATGTCGGTGTCAAAACCAGCAAATCTCGGGTAGGGGGTCCCGAACTGTGCGTCTGAGGTTGATGGTAACAGGAGACAGGGAACACAATGCTTACCCAAGTTCGGGCCCTCTCGATGGAGGTAAAACCCTATGTCTTGCTAGATTAATATTGATGAGTATGGGGTTACTAGAGTTGATCTACCACGAGATCGTAATGGCTAAAACCCTAGAAGTCTAGCCTATCTAATTATGATTGTCCCTACGGACTAAGCCCTCCGGTTTATATAGACACCAAAGGGGACTGGGGTTATACAAATTCGGTTACATATAAAGGTAACAGTACATCCGGACACCAACCTTGCCATCCATGCAAAGGAGAGTCCCTTCCAGACACGGGAGAAAGTCTTCTATCTTGTATCTTCATGCCCAATAGTCTGGCCCATGTCCAACAGGTCGGATGCCCGAGGACCCCTTAATCCAGGACTCCCTCACCTCGCCCATCGCCTCCTCGCCCCTCCTTCTCCCACGCGCGTCGCCGCCCGAGGCCTCTGTCTCGCCTCTCCGATGCCGTCGTCGAATGCGGCCACCTCATCATGTTGTCATCGTCCCGTCATCGACCACTGCTGCCCCGAGCTCCGACCCCTCAGACGCCGCACCAGACCCTGACGCCGTCACCGTCGACCCCCCGGCCCGGTCTCTACCCCGAGAAGGACGCCCAACCCCCTCTACCTCCGGCCCCGACCCCGGCCATCCCCAACACCGAGGTATGCCACCCCTCCCTCTTCCCTCCCTCTTCTCTCTCTCTGTGTTTAGGTTTAGGTTTAGGTTTACCCTGACCCCGACCCCAAAATTTGAGGAGTTATAAACACACGTTTATTGAGTATTGACTTCTGTAAAATCACTTCGATGCTCTCGTGTTGCCAGTATGCTTGCTGTAATAAGGAAGTTGCTTTGCTCGCTAGGAATGTGTTCCTGGGAGTTATGGTTGGATATGTAGATGGATATTTTTGTTTTGTGCCTGAGTGTGGTAAATCAGTCTTAGGGGTACATTGGTCTTGCCTTCTGTCATGCTCAGATCTACCACTTCCAGTAGTACAACTCACTAGATCTGAATGCACAACTTAGCAGAGGCACACCATCATGCACATTGCTTGCTAGACCTAGCTATAGATAGAGTTTCCTTGGCCTAACCATCCATGTACAACCAATGCTGCATATCAAGATTCAGTAAAACTCTGAGTACAGGGGATTGCTTTTTGTCGTGAGTGGTTTGCATTTTGCATAGTTTCAAGCAGTGTGTGAAGCATTTTCTGATTTATATAGGAAAGCTAAGCATGTCAACCTCACACTACATTAGAGAGTGGGAAGCCTTGTAATGGCACTCTTATAAAATCTATAAATAGAGATATCGGGGGGAGGCCAGTTATGGGCTGTAGTAAGATGCCTTGATGCGCTTCTCTTGTGGTTTTTCCGGATGCTCTTACCATTAGACTGGGGGTGATGCTGATGTTGGATTTTTTTACAAGTTGATGTGGATTATTGCGTTTGTTTGTTAGCACTGATCTCTGAGGAAGAGTGTTGTGCTCCTAAGTGTAGTGTACTATTATTTGGCGCTTTTAGGATCGTATAATTTTTAGGGGTTTAGATGGTAGGGTTATTTCTTATAAGTTGTTGTTTTATGTTAAGTTGTGTTCTGGTGGTCCAAAACCCCACTAATTTGGAAACATTATTGAGGCCTTTCTTTGATTGGATATATAAATGGTGCTGCTTCGTGTTATCTGCAGTGGTTGCTAATGAGTGCACAATTTCAGAACAACTTGTGCATTCTATATGTATTAGGAGTTTTGGGTTGTTATTTTGGTTGTGCTTTTATTGATTTTTTTACACAACTGCTTTTATGGATTCGTTGCCATATGGATGCTTAACTACAAGTACTTTATTAGTCATGATGGTATGCTACTATTTTAGTATCATTAGCTATATCAATAATTTTGTTGGGGATGTCTGGGAATACATATTTTTGTGTTTCATCCATAATCATAATTGTGACATGGTTGCAAGTTGAAGTTGTTGAAGGGGCCATCGTAGTTGATGTTCATGTGTATATTGGTTGGTTCATTGAGATATTCCTATCACTGATGTTGTGAACTGCGTGAATTTTAGGACATACTGGGCTTCAAAAAAATGAGATATTCCTAGCACTAATACTGGTGCTTGATCCTGACAAACCGTATAAGTGGCAATGGCAATATATCTTGTGCTCAGATCTAGTATGTCAACCTAGAGCCACCTAAAATATGCTCTGTTTTTATATTACTATGCTCTGTTTTTCAACATTTTCAGTTTTCTTTCATGTCCAAAAAATCCCTAGTTTTGAAGGGTGCCAATTGCCATTGCCAACTAACCTACAAAATTAATGAAGTGTTGTTGTTATTGTTGATTATCAGAGATGGTGCGAGGCCGCCACCACAGGCTACGCTCTGCCACACCGGAGTACGACTTGGAAGGTTTCGAGTTCTTCACGATCATACTTGAGAATTCCTCCAAGACGAAGGTATATAAAAGGAGAGATCTCCCCTTCACCCATCTCTTTATCATAACTCTACTGTTTGCTACATCACTCCTTGACCCACATTGCAGAGGCTGCCTGACACTTTATTGGAAATGCTGGACGGCCATCGGCCAAAGAATGTGAAGTTGCGACAGGCCGGCAGCGGGCTTCGCAGGCTTTGGGACGTGCAGGTGGTGATCAGGAACGACCACATGTACATGTGTCGTGGCTGGGAGCAGTTCGTCTGTGCCTACGACCTGAGGCAAGGGTACTTCCTTGTCTTCAGGTACGACATTGTCGGTGTCAAAACCGGCGGATCTCGGGTAGGGGGTCCCGTGAAGGAAATATGCCCTAGAGGCAATAATAAAGTTATTATTTATTTCCTTATTTCATGATAAATGTTTATTATTCATGCTAGAATTGTATTAACCGGAAACATGATACATGTGTGAATACATAGACAAACAGAGTGCCACTAGTATGCCTCTACTTGACTAGCTCGTTAATCAAAGATGGTTATGTTTCCTAACAATGAACAATAGAGTTGTTATTTGATTAACGAGATCACATCATTAGATGAATGATCTGATTGACATGACCCATTCCATTAGCTTAGCACCCCATCGTTTAGTATGTTGCTATTGCTTTCTTCATGACTTATACATGTTCCTATGACTATGAGATTATGCAACTCCCGTTTGCCGGAGGAACACTTTGGGTGCTACCTGTTGGGTTTCGTAGTAATTTCAAAAAAAAATCCTACGCACACGCAAGATCATGTGATGCATAGCAACGAGGGGGAAGAGTGTTGTCTACGTACCCACGCAGACCGACTGCGGAAGCGTTGACGCAACGTAGAGGAAGTAGTCGTACGTCTTCACGATCCAGCCGATCAAGTACCGAAACTACGGCACCTCCGAGTTTGAGCACACATTCAGCTCGATGACGATCCCCGGACTCTGATCCAGCAAAGTGTCGGGGAAGAGTTCCGTCAGCACGACGGCGTGGTGACGATCTTGATGCACAACAGCAGCAGGGCTTCGCCTAAACTCCGCTATAGTATTATCGAGGAATATGGTCGCTGGGGGCACCGCACACGGCTAAGGAATAGATCACGTGGATCAACTTGTGTGTTCTAGGGTGCCTCTACCTCAGTATATAAAGGACCAAAGGGGGGAGGCTGGCCGGCCACAAGGGGTGCTCCAGGAGAGTCCTACTCCCTCTGGGAGTAGGATTCCCCCCCAATCCTAGTTGGAATAGGATTCGCGGAGGGGGAAAAGAGGAGGAGGGGGCCGGCCACCTCTCCTAGTCCTAATAGGACTAGGGGAAGGGGGAGGCGTGCAGTCCATCTAGGGCAGCCCCTTCTCTTTTCCACTAAGGCCCACTATGGCCCATATAGCTCCCGGGGGGTTCCGGTAACCCTCCCGGTACTCCGGTAAAATCCCGATTTCACCCGGAACACTTCCGATATCCAAACATAGGCTTCCAATATATCAATCTTTATGTCTCGACCATTTCGAGACTCCTCGTCATGTCCGTGATCACATCCGGGACTCCGAACAACCTTCGGTACATCAAAATGCATAAACTCATAATATAACTGTCATCGTAACCTTAAGCGTGCGGACCCTACGGGTTCAAGAACAATGTAGACATGACCGAGACACGTCTCTGGTCAATAACCAATAGCGGGACCTGGATGCCCATATTGGTTCCTACATATTCTACGAAGATCTTTATCGGTCAGACCGCATAACAACATACGTTGTTCCCTTTGTCATCGGTATGTTACTTGTCCGAGATTCGATCGCCGGTATCCAATACCTAGTTCAATCTCGTTACCGGTAAGTCTCTTTACTCGTTCTGTAATACATCATCCCGCAACTAACTCATTAGTTGCAATGCTTGCAAGGCTTATGTGATGTGCATTACCGAGAGGGCCCAGAGATACCTCTCTGACAATCGGAGTGACAAATCCTAATCTCGAAATACGCCAACCCAACATCTACCTTTGGAGACACCTGTAATGCTCCTTTATAATCACCCAGTTACATTGTGACGTTTGGTAGCACCCAAAGTGTTCCTCCGGCAAACGGGAGTTGCATAATCTCATAGTCATAGGAACATGTATAAGTCATGAAGAAAGCAATAGCAACATACTAAACGATCGGGTGCTAAGCTAATGGAATGGGTCATGTCAATCAGATCATTCAACTAATGATGTGACCTCGTTAATCAAATAACAACACTTTGTTCATGGTTAGGAAACATAACCATCTTTGATTAACAAGCTAGTCAAGTAGAGGCATACTAGTGACACTAAGTTTGTCTATGTATTCACACATGTATTATGTTTCCGGTTAATACAATTCTAGCATGAATAATAAACATTTATCATGATATAAGGAAATAAATAATAACTTTATTATTGCCTCTAGGGCATATTTCCTTCAATCTCCCACTTGCACTAGAGTCAATAATCTAGATTATACAGTAATGATTCTAACACCCATGGAGCCTTGGTGTTGATCATGTTTTGCTCGTGGAAGAGGCTTAGTCAACGGGTCTGCAACATTCAGATCCGTATGTATCTTGCAAATCTCTATGTCTCCCACCTGGACTAGATCCCGGATGGAATTGAAGCGTCTCTTGATGTGCTTGGTTCTCTTGTGAAATCTGGATTCCTTTGCCAAGGCAATTGCACCAGTATTGTCACAAAAGATTTTCATTGGACCCGATGCACTAGGTATGACACCTAGATCGGATATGAACTCCTTCATCCAGACTCCTTCATTTGCCGCTTCCGAAGCAGCTATGTACTCCGCTTCACATGTAGATCCCGCTACGACGCTTCGTTTAGAACTGCACCAACTGACAGCTCCACCGTTTAATGTAAACACGTATCTGGTTTGCGATTTAGAATCGTCCGGATCAGTGTCAAAGCTTGCATCAACGTAACCATTTACGACGAGATCTTTGTCACCTCCATATACGAGAAGCATATCCTTAGTCCTTTTCAGGTATTTTAGGATGTTCTTGACCGCTGTCCAGTGATCCACTCCTAGATTACTTTGGTACCTCCCTGCTAGACTTATAGCAAGGCACACATTAGGTCTGGTACACAGCATTGCATACATGATAGATCCTATTGCTGATGCATAGGGAACATCTTTCATATTCTCTCTATCTTCTGAAGTGGTCGGGCATTGAGTCTTACTCAATTTCACACCTTGTAACACAGGCAAGAATCCTTTCTTTGCTTGATCCATTTTGAACTTCTTCAAAATTTTGTCAAGGTATGTTGTTTGTGAAAGTCCAATTAAGCGTCTTGATCTATCTCTATAGATCTTAATGCCTAATATGTAAGCAGCTTCGCCGAGGTCTTTCATTGAAAAACTCTTATTCAAGTATCCCTTTATGCTGTCCAGAAATTCTATATCATTTCCAATTAATAATATGTCATCCACATATAATATCAGAAATGCTACAGAGCTCCCACTCACTTTCTTGTAAATACAGGCTTCTCCAAAAGTCTGTATAAAACCAAATGCTTTGATCACACTATCAAAACGTTTATTCCAACTCCGAGAGGCTTGCACCAGTCCATAAATGGATCGCTGGAGCTTGCACACTTTATTAGCTCCCTTTGGATCGACAAAACCTTCTGGTTGTATCATATACAACTCTTCTTCCAGAAATCCATTCAGGAATGCAGTTTTGACATCCATCTGCCAAATTTCATAATCATAAATTGCGGCAATTGCTAACATGATTTGGACAGACTTAAGCATCGCTACGGGTGAGAAGGTCTCATCGTAGTCAATCCCTTGAACTTGTCGAAAACCTTTTGCGACAAGTCGAGCTTTGTAGACAGTAACATTACCATCAGCGTCAGTCTTCTTCTTGAAGATCCATTTATTCTCAATTGCTTGCCGATCATCGGGCAAGTCAACCAAAGTCCATACTTTGTTCTCATACATGGATCCCATCTCAGATTTCATGGCTTCAAGCCACTTTGCGGAATCTGGGCTCATCATCGCTTCTTCATAGTTCGTAGGTTCATCATGATCTAGTAGCATGACTTCCAGAACAGGATTACCGTACCACTTTGGTGCGGATCTTACTCTGGTTGATCTACGAGGTTCAGTAGTATCTTGTTCTGAAGTTTCATGATCATTATCATTAACTTCCTCACTAACTGGTGTAGGTGTCACAGGAACAGTTTTCTGTGATGTACTACTTTCCAATAAGGGAGCAGGTACAGTTACCTTGTCAAGTTCTACTTTCCTCCCACTCACTTCCTTCGAGAGAAACTCCTTCTCTAGAAAGTTTCCGAATTTAGCAACAAAATTCTTGCCTTCGGATCTGTGATAGAAGGTGTATCCAATAGTTTCCTTTGGATATCCTATGAAGACACATTTCTCCGATTTGGGTTCGAGCTTATCAGGTTGAAGCTTTTTCACATAAGCATCGCAGCCCCAAACTTTTAGAAATGACAACTTTGGTTTCTTGCCAAACCACAGTTCATAAGGTGTCGTCTCAACGGATTTTGATGATGCCCTATTTAACGTGAATGCGGCCGTCTCTAGAGCGTATCCCCAAAACGATAGCGGTAAATTAGTAAGAGACATCATAGATCGCACCATATCCAGTAAAGTACGATTACGACGTTCGGACACACCATTACGCTGAGGTGTTCTGGGTGGCGTGAGTTGCGAAACTATTCCACAATTTTTCAAATGTACACCAAACTCATAACTCAAATATTCTCCTCCACGATCAGATCGTAGAAACTTTATTTTCTTGTTACAATGATTTTCAACTTCACTCTGAAATTCCTTGAACTTTTCAAATGTTTCAGACATATGTTTAATTAAGTAGATATACCCATATCTTCTTAAATCATCTGTGAAGGTGAGAAAATAACGATATCCGCCACGAGCCTCAATATTCATCGGACCACATACATCTGTATGTATGATTTCCAACAAATCTGTTGCTCTCTCCATAGTACCGGAGAACGGTGTTTTGGTCATCTTGCCCATGAGGCACGGTTCGCAAGTACCAAGTGATTCATAATCAAGTGGTTCCAAAAGTCCATCAGTATGGAGTTTCTTCATGCGCTTTACACCGATATGACCTAAACGGCAGTGCCACAAATAAGTTGCACTCTCATTATCAACTCTGCATCTTTTGGCTTCAATATTATGAATATGCGTATTACTACTATCGAGATTCATTAAGAATAGACCACTCTTCAAGGGTGCATGACCATAAAAGATATTACTCATATAAATAGAACAACCATTATTCTCTGATTTAAATGAATATCCGTCTCGCATTAAACAAGATCCAGATATAATGTTCATGCTCAACGCTGGCACCAAATAACAATTATTTAGGTCTAATATTAATCCCAAAGGTAGATGTAGAGGTAGCGTGCCAACCGCGATCACATCGACTTTGGAACCATTTCCCACACGCATCGTCACCTCGTCCTTAGCCAATCTTCGCTTAATCCGTAGCCCCTGTTTCGAGTTGCAAATATTAGCAACAGAACCAGTATCAAATACCCAGGTGCTACTGCGAGCATTAGTAAGGTACACATCAATAACATGTATATCACATATACCTTTGTTCACCTTGCCATCCTTCTTATCCGCCAAATACTTGGGGCAGTTCCGCTTCCAGTGACCAGTCTGCTTGCAGTAGAAGCACTCAGTTTCAGGCTTAGGTCTAGACTTGGGTTTCTTCTCTTGAGCAGCAACTGGCTTGCTGTTCTTCTTGAAGTTCCCCTTCTTATTTCCTTTGCCTTTTTTCTTGAAACTAGTGGTCTTGTTGACCATCAACACTTGATTCTCCTTCTTGATTTCTACCTCCGCAGCTTTCAGCATCGCGAAGAGCTCGGGAATAGTCTTGTTCATCCCTTGCATATTATAGTTCATCACGAAGCTCTTGTAGCTTGGTGGCAGTGATTGGAGAATTCTGTCAATGACGCAATCATCTGGAAGATTAACTCCCAATTGAATCAAGTGATTATTATACCCAGACATTTTGAGTATATGCTCACTGACAGAACTGTTCTCCTCCATCTTGCAGCTATAGAACTTATTGGAGACTTCATATCTCTCAATCCGGGCATTTGCTTGAAATATTAACTTCAACTCTTGGAACATCTCATATGCTCCATGACGTTCAAAACATCGTTGAAGTCCCGATTCTAAGCCGTAAAGCATGGCACACTGAACTATCGAGTAGTCATCAGCTTTGCTCTGCCAGACGTTCATAACATCCGGCGTTGCTCCTGCAGCAGGCCTGGCACCCAGCGGTGCTTCCAAGATGTAATTCTTCTGTGCAACAATGAGGATAATCCTCAAGTTATGGACCCAGTCCGTGTAATTGCTACCATCATCTTTCAACTTTGCTTTCTCAAGGAACGCATTAAAATTCAACGGAACAACAGCACGAGCCATCTATCTACAATCAACATAAACAAGCAAGGTACTATCAGGTACTAAGTTCATGATAAGTTTAAGTTTAGTTAATCAAATTAATTAAAGAACTCCCACTTAGATAGACATCCCTCTAATCCTCTAAGTGATTACGTGATCCAAATCAACTAAACCATAACCGATCATCACGTGAGATGGAGTAGTTTTCAATGGTGAACATCGTTATGTTGATCATATCTACTATATGATTCACGCTCGACCTTTCGGTCTCCGTGTTCCGAGGCCATATCTGTATATGCTTGGCTCGTCAAGTATAACCTGAGTATTCCGCGTGTGCAACTGTTTTGCACCCATTGTATTTGAACATAGAACCTATCACACCCGATCATCACGTGGTGTCTCAGCACGAAGAACTTTCGCAACGGTGCATACTCAGGGAGAACACTTCTTGATAATTTAGTGAGAGATCATCTTATAATGTTACCGTCAATCAAAGCAAGATAAGATGCATAAAAGGATAAACATCACATGCAATCAATATAAGTGATATGATATGGCCATCATCATCTTGTGCTTGTGATCTCCATCTCCGAAGCACCGTCGTGATCACCATCGTCACCAGCGCGACACCTTGATCTCCATCGCAGCATCGTTGTCGTCTCGCCAATCTTATGCTTCTACGACTATCACTACCGCTTAGTAATAAAGTAAAGCTTTACATCGCGATTGCATTGCATACAATAAAGCGACAACCATATGGCTCCTGCCAGTTGCCAATAACTCGGTTACAAAACATGATCATCTCATACAATAAAATTCAGCATCATGCCTTGACCATATCACATCACAACATGCCCTGCAAAAACAAGTTAGACGTCCTCTACTTTGTTGTTGCAAGTTTTACGTGGCTGCTACGGGCTTAAGCAAGAACCAATCTCGCCTACGCATCAAAACCACAACGATAGTTTGTCAAATAGACTCCGTTTTAACCTTCGCAAGGACCGGGCGTAGCCATACTCGGTTCAACTAAAGTTGGAGAGACAGTCGCCCGCAAGCCACCTATGTGCAAAGCACGTCGGGGGAACCGGTCTCGCGTAAGCGTACACGTAATGTTGGTCCGGGTCGTCTCGTCCAACAATGCCGCCGAACCAAAGTATGACATGCTGGTAGGCAGTATGACTTATATCGCCCACAACTCACTTGTGTTCTACTCGTGCATATAACATTAACATAAATAACCTAGGCTCGGATGCCACTGTTGGGTTTCGTAGTAATTTCAAAAAAAAAATCCTACACACACGCAAGATCATGTGATGCATAGCAATGAGGGGGAAGAGTGTTGTCTACGTACCCACGCAGACCGACTGCGGAAGCATTGACGCAACGTAGAGGAAGTAGTCGTACGTCTTCACGATCCAACCGATCAAGTACCGAAACTACGGCACCTCCAAGTTCGAGCACGCGTTCAGCTCGATGACGATCCCCGGACTCCGATCCAGCAAAGTGTCGGGGAAGAGTTCCGTTAGCATGACGGCGTGGTGACGATCTTGATGCACTACAGCAGCAGGGCTTCGCCTAAACTCCGCTACAGTATTATCGAGGAATATGGTGGCTGGGGGCACCGCACACGGCTAAGGAATAGATCACGTGGATCAACTTGTGTGTTCTAGGGTGCCTCTACCTCAGTATATAAAGGACTAAAGGGGGGAGGCTGGCCGGCCACAAGGGGTGCGCCAGGAGAGTCCTACTCCCTCTGGGAGTAGGATTCCCCCCCAATCCTAGTTGGAATAGGATTCGCGGAGGGGGAAAAGAGGAGGAGGGGGCCGGCCACCTCTCCTAGTCCTAATAGGACTAGGGGAAGGGGGAGGCGCGCAGTCCATCTAGGGCAGCCCATTCTCTTTTCCACTAAGGCCCACTATGGCCCATATAGCTCCCGGGGGGTTTCGGTAACCCTCCCAGTACTCCGGTAAAATCCCGATTTCACCCGGAACACTTCCGATATCCAAACATAGGCTTCCAATATATCAATCTTTATGTCTCGACCATTTTGAGACTCCTCGTCATGTCCGTGATCACATCCGGGACTCCGAACAACCTTCGGTACATCAAAATGCATAAACTCATAATATAACTGTCATCGTAACCTTAAGCGTGCGGACCCTACGGGTTCAAGAACAATGTAGACATGATCGAGACACGTCTCCGGTCAATAACCAATAGCGGGACCTGGATGCCCATATTGGTTCCTACATATTCTATGAAGATCTTTATCGGTCAGACCGCATAACAACATGCGTTGTTCCTTTTGTCATCGGCATGTTACTTGTCCGAGATTCGATCGTCGGTATCCAATACCTAGTTCAATCTCATTACCGGCAAGTCTCTTTACTCGTTCTGTAATACATCATCCCGCAACTAACTCATTAGTTGCAATGCTTGCAAGGCTTATGTGATGTGCATTACCGAGAGGGCCCAGAGATACCTCTCCGACAATCGGAGTGACAAATCCTAATCTCGAAATACGCCAACCCAACATCTACCTTTGGAGACACCTGTAATGCTCCTTTATAATCACCCAGTTACGTTGTGATGTTTGGTAGCACCCAAAGTGTTCCTCCGGCAAACGGGAGTTGCATAATCTCATAGTCATAGGAACATGTATAAGTCATGAAGAAAGCAATAGCAACAAACTAAACGATTGGGTGCTAAGCTAATGGAATGGGTCATGTCAATCAGATCATTCAACTAATGATGTGACCTCGTTAATCAAATAACAACACTTTGTTCATGGTTAGGAAACATAACCATCTTTGATTAACGAGCTAGTCAAGTAGAGGCATACTAGTGACACTAAGTTTGTCTATGTATTCACACATGTATTATGTTTCCGGTTAATACAATTCTAGCATGAATAATAAACATTTATCATGATATAAGGAAATAAATAATAACTTTATTATTGCCTCTAGGGCATATTTCCTTCACTACCAAACGTCACAACGTAACTGGGTGATTATAAAGGAGTACTACAGGTGTTTCCAAAGGTACATGTTGGGTTGGCGTATTTCGAGATTAGGTTTTGTCACTCCGATTGTCGGAGAGGTATCTCTGGGCCCTCTCGGTAATGCACATCACTTAAGCCTTGCAAGCATTGGAACTAATGAGTTAGTTTCGGGATGATGTATTATAGAAGAGTAAAGAGACTTGCCGGTAACGAGATTGAACTAGGTATTGGAATACGGACGATCGAATCTCGGGCAAGTAACATACCGATGACAAAGGGAACAACATATGTTGTTATGCGGTCTGACCGATAAAGATCTTCGTAGAATATGTAGGAGCCAATATGGGCATCCAGGTCCCGCTATTGGTTATTGACCAGAGATTTGTCTCAGTCATGTCTACATTGTTCTCGAACCGTAGGGTCCGCACGCTTAAAGTTACGATGACAGTTATTATGAGTTTTATGCATTTTGATGTACCGAAGTTTGTTCGGAGTCCCGGATGTGATCACAGACATGACGAGGAGTCTCGAAATGGTCAAGACATAAAGATTGATATATTGGATGACTATATTCGGACACCGGAAGCGTTCCGGGGTAGTTTCGGATAAAACCGGAGCACCGGGGGGTTACCGGAACCCTCCGGGAGGTTAATGGGCCTCATGGGCCTAATGTGGAGAAGAGGAAGGGGCTGCCAGGGCAGGCCGCGCGCCCCCTCTCCCCCTAGTCCGAATTGGACAAGGAGGGAGGGGCAGCGCCCCCCCCCTTTCCTATTCTCCCTCCACCTCTCCTACTTGGACAAGGAAAAGGGGGAGGAGTCCTACTCCCGGTAGGAGTAGGACTCCTCCTGCGCCCACCTCCTGGCGGCCGCACCCCTCTCCTTGGCTCCTTTATATACGGAGGCAAGGGGGCACCCTAGGACACAAGTTGATCCACGTGATCATTCCTTAGCCGTGTGCGGTGCCCCCTGCCACCATATTCCACCTCGATCATATTGTAGCGGTGCTTAGGCGAAGCCCTGCGACGGTAGAACATCAAGATCGTCACCACGCCGTCGTGCTAATGGAACTCCTCCCCGATGCTTTGCTGGATCGGAGCCCAGGGATTGTCATCGAGCTGTACGTGTGCTAAGAACTCGGAGGTGCCGGAGTAACGGTGCTTGGATCGGTCGGATCGGGAATACGTACGACTACTTCCTCTATGTTGTGTCAACGCTTCCGCAGTCGGTCTGCGTGGGTACGTAGACAACACTCTCCCCTCTCATTGTTGTGCATCATCATGATCTTGCGTGTGCATAGGAAAATTTTGAAATTACTACATTCCCCAACAGTGGCATCCGAGCCAGGTTTTATATGTTGATGTTATATGCACGAGTAGAACACAAGTGAGTTGTGGGCGATATAAGTCATACTACCTACCAGCATGTCATACTTTGGTTTAGCGGTATTGTTTGACGAGACAACCCGGACCAACATTACGCGTACGCTTACGCGAGACCGGTTCCCCCGATGTGCTTTGCACATAGGTGGCTTGCGGGCGACTGTCTCTCCAACTTTAGTTGAACCGAGTATGGCTACGCCCGGTCCTTGTGAAGGTTAAAACGGAGTCAAATTGACAAACTATCGTTGTGGTTTTGATGCGTAGGCGAGATTGGTTCTTGCTTAAGCCCGTAGCAGCCACGTAAAACTTGCAACAACAAAGTAGAGGACGTCTAACTTGTTTTTGCAGGGCATGTTGTGATGTGATATGGTCAAGGCATGATGATGAATTTTATTGTATGAGATGATCATGTTTTGTAACCGAGTTATCGGCAATTGGCAGGAGCCATATGGTTGTCGCTTTATTGTATGCAATGCAATCGCGATGTAATGCTTTACTTTATCACTAAGCGGTAGCGATAGTCGTGGAAGCATAAGATTGGCAAGACGACAACGATGCTACGATGGAGATCAAGGTGTCGCGCCGGTGACGATGGTGATCATGACGGTGCTTCGGAGATGGAGATCACAAGCACAAGATGATGATGGCCATATCATATCACTTATATTGATTGCATGTGATGTTTATCTTTTTTATGCATCTTATCTTGCTTTGATTGACGGTAGCATTATAAGATGATCTCTCACTAAATTATCAAGAAGTGTTCTCCCTGAGTATGCACCGTTGCCAAAGTTCGTCGTGCCCAGACACCACGTGATGATCGGGTGTGATAAGCTCTACGTCCATCTACAACGGGTGCAAGCCAGTTTTTGCACACGCAGAATACTCATGTTATACTTGATGAGCCAAGCATATAAAGATATGGCCTCGGAACACGGAGACCTAAAGGTCGAGCGTGAATCATATAGTAGATATGATCAACATAACGATGTTCACCATTGAAAACTACTCCATCTCACGTGATGATCGGTTATGGTTTAGTTGATTTGGATCACGTGATCACTTAGAGGATTAGAGGGATGTCTATCTAAGTGGGAGTTCTTAAGTAATATGATTAATTGAACTTAAATTTATCATGAACTTAGTCCTGGTAGTATTTTGCAAATCATGTTGTAGATCAATAGCTCGCGTTGTTGCTTCCCTGTGTTTATTTTGATATGTTCCTAGAGAAAATTGTGTTGAAAGATGTTAGTAGCAAAGATGCGGATTGGATCCGTGATCTGAGGTTTATCCTCATTGCTGCACAGAAGAATTATGTCCTTGATGCACCGCTAGGTGACGGACCTATTACAGGAGCAGATGCAGACGTTATGAACGTTTGGCTAGCTCAATATGATGACTACTTGATAGTTTAGTGCACCATGCTTAATGGCTTAGAATCGGGACTTCAAAGACGTTTTGAACGTCATGGAGCATATGAGATGTTCCAGGAATTGAAGTTAATATTTCAAGCAAATACCCGAGTTGTGAGATATGAAGTCTCCAACAAGTTCTATAGCTAAAAGATGGAGGAGAATCGCTCAACTAGTGAGCATGTGCTCAAATTGTCTGGGAACTACAATCGCTTGAATCAAGTGGGAGTTAATCTTCCAGATAAGATAGTGATTGACAGAATTCTCTAGTCGCCATCACCAAGTTAGTAGACCTTCGTGATGAACTATAATATGCAAGGGATAACGGAAACAACTCCCAAGCTCTTCGTGATGCTGAAATCAACGAAGGTAGAGATCAAGAAAAACATCAAGTGTTGATGGTTTACAAGACCACTAGTTTCAAGAAAAGGGCAAAGGGAAGAAGGGGAACTTCAAGAAGAACGGCAAGCAAGTTGCTGCTCAAGTGAAGAAGCCCAAGTCTGATCCTAAGCCTGAGACTAAGTGCTTCTACTGCAAAGGGACTGGTCACTGGAAGCGGAACTACCCCAAGTGATTGGCGGATAAGAAGGATGGCAAAGTGAACATAAGTATATTTGATATACATGTTATTGATGTGTACTTTACTAGTGTTTATAGCAACCCCTCAGTATTTGATACTGGATCAGTTGCTAAGATTAGTAACTCGAAACGGGAGTTGCAGAATAAACAGAGACTAGTTAAGGGTGAAGTGATGATGTGTGTTGGAAGTGGTTCCAAGATTGATATGATCATCGCACACTCCCTATAAATTAGGGATTAGTGTTGAACCTAAATAAGTGTTATTTGGTGTTTACGTTGAGCATGAATATGATTTGATCATGTTTATTGTAATACGGTTATTCATTTAAGTAAGAGAATAAATTGTTGTTCTGTTTACATGAATAAAACCTTATATGGTTACACACCCAATGAAAATAGTTCATTGGATCTCGATCGTAGTGATACACATAATCATAATGTTGAAACCAAAAGATGCAAAGTTAATAATGATAGTGCAACTTATTTGTAGCACTACCGTTTAGGTCATATTGGTGTAAAGCGCATGAAGAAACTCCATGCTGATGGGCTTTTGGAATCACTTGATTATGAATCAGTTGATGCTTGCGAACCATGCCTCATGGGCAAGATGACTAAGACTCTGTTCTTCGGAACAATGGAGCGAGCAACAGATTTGGTGGAAATCATACATACTGATGTATGTGGTCCGATGAATAGTGAGGCTCGCGATAGGTATCATTATTTTCTGATCTTCACAGATGATTTGAGCAGATATGAGTATATCTACTTGATGAAACAAAGGTCTGAAACATTTGAAAAGTTTAAAGAATTTCAGAGTGAAGTGGAAAATCATCATGACAAGAAAATAAAAGTTTCTACGATATGATCGCAGAGGTAAAATATTTGAGTTACGAGTTTGGTCTTGAATTAAAACAATGTGAAATAGTTTCACTACTCACGCCACCTGGAACACCATAGTGTAATGGTGTGTCCGAACGTCATAACCGTACTTTATTAGATATGGTGCAATCTATGATGTCTCTTACCAATCTACCACTATCGTTTTGTGGTTATGCATTAGAGACAGCTGCATTCATGTTAAATAGGGCACCATCTAAGTCCGTTGAGACGACACAATCTGAACTGTGGTTTGGCAAGAAACCAAAGTTGTCGTTTCTTAAAGTTTGGGGTTGTGATGCTTATATGAAAAGGTTTAATTCTAATAAGCTCAAACCCAAATCGGAGAAATATGTCTTCATAGGATACCCAAAGGAGACTGTTGGGTACACCTTCTATCACAAATCCGAAGGCAAGACTTTTGTTGCTAAATTCGGAGTTTTTCTAGAGAAGGAGTTTCTCTCGAAAGAAGTGAGTGGGAGGAAAGTAGAACTTGATGAGGTAACTGTACCTGCTCCCTTATTGGAAAGTAGTTCATCACAGAAATTTGTTCCTGTGACTACTACACCAATTAGTGAGGAAGCTAATGATGATGATCATGTAACTTCAGATCAAGTTACTACCAAATCTTGTAGGTAAACCAGAGTGAGATCCGCACCAGAGTGGTACGGTAATCTTGTTCTGGAAGTTATGTTACTAGACCATGATGAACCTACGAACTATGAGGAAGCGATGATAAGCCCAGATTCCGCAAAATGGCTTGAGGCCATGAAATCTGAGATGAGATCCATGTATGAGAACAAAGTATGGACTTTGGTTGACTTGCCCGATGATCGGCGAGCCATAGAAAATAAATGGATCTTCAAGAGGAAGACGGACGCTGATAGTAGTGTTACTATCTACAAAGCTAGAATTGTCGCAAAAAGGTTTTCGACAAGTTCAAGGTGTTGACTACGATGAGAGTTTCTCACTCGTATCTATGCTTAAGTCTGTCCGAATCATGTTAGCAATTGCCGCATTTTATGAAATCTGGCAAATGGATAAACAAAACTGCATTCCTTAATGAATTTATTAAAGAAGAGTTGTATATGATACAACCAGAAGGTTTTGTCAATCTTAAAGGTGCTGACAAAATGTGCAAACTCCAGCGATCCATCTATGGACTGGTGTAAGCATCTCGGAGTTGGAATATACGCTTTGATAAGTTGATCAAAGCATATAGTTTTATACAGACTTGCGGTGAAGCCTGTATTTACAAGAAAGTGAGTGGGAGCACTACAGCATTTCTGATAAGTATATGTGTATGACATATTGTTGATCGGAAATAATGTAGAATTATTCTGCAAAGCATAAAGGAGTGTTTTTAAAGAAGTTTTTCAAAGAAAGACCTCAGTGAAGCTGCTTACATATTGAGCATCCAGGATAAAGACCTTCTTTTTACCCATAACCTTTCTCTGCAGCATTGGAACCAAGATCGGGCTTCTATAGAGATAGATCAAGACGCTTGATAAGTTTTTCAATGAGTACATACCATGACAAGATTTTGAAGTAGTTCAAAATGGAACAGTCAAAGAAAGAGTTCTTGCCTGTGTTGCAAGGTGTGAAATTGAGTAAGACTCAAAGCCCGACCACGGCAGAAGATAGAAATAGAATGAAAGTCATTCCCTATGCCTCAGCCATAGGTTCTATAAAGTATGCCATGATGTGTACCAGATCTATTATATACCCTACACTGTGTTAAGCAAGGGAGTACAATAGTGATCTAAGAGTAGATCACTGGACAGCGGTCAAAATTATCCTTAGTGGAATAAGGAAATATTTCTCAATTATGGAGGTGACAAAAAGGTTCATCGTAAAAAGTTACATCGATACAAGTTTTGACACAGATCTGGATGACTCTAAGTATCGATCTAGATACATATTGAAAGTGGGAGCAATAAGCTAGAGTAGCTCCGTGCAGAGCATTGTTGACATAGAAATTCGCAAAATACTTACGGATCTGAATGTGACAGACCCGTTGACTAAAATTATCTCACAAGCAAAACATGATCACACCTTAGTACTCTTTGGGTGTTAATCACATAGTGATGTGAACTAGATTACTGACTCTAGTAAACCCTTTGGGTGTTGATCACATATCGATGTGAACTATGGGTGTTAATCACATGGTGATGTGAACTATTGCTGTTAAATCACATGGCGATGTGAACAAGATTATTGACTCTAGTGCAAGTGGGAGACTGAAGGAAATATGCCCTAGAGGCAATAATAAAGTTATTATTTATTTCCTTATTTCATGATAAATGTTTATTATTCATGCTAGAATTGTATTAACCGGAAACATGATACATGTGTGAATACATAGACAAACAGAGTGTCACTAGTATGCCTCTACTTGACTAGCTCGTTAATCAAAGATGGTTATGTTTCCTAACCATGAACAAAAGAGTTGTTATTTGATTAACGAGATCACATCATTAGATGAATGATCTGATTGACATGACCCATTCCATTAGCTTAGCACCCGATCGTTTAGTATGTTGCTATTGCTTTCTTCATGACTTATACATGTTCCTATGACTATAAGATTATGCAACTCCCGTTTGCCGGAGGAACACTTTGGGTGCTACCAAACGTCACAACATAACTGGGTGATTATAAAGGAGTACTACAGGTGTTTCCAAAGGTACATGTTGGGTTGGCGTATTTCGAGATTAGGTTTTGTCACTCCGATTGTCGGAGAGGTATCTCTGGGCCCTCTCGGTAATGCACATCACTTAAGCCTTGCAAGCATTGCAACTAATGAGTTAGTTGCGGGATGATGTATTACAGAACGAGTAAAGAGACTTGCCGGTAACGAGATTGAACTAGGTATTGGAATACCGACGATCAAATCTCGGGCAAGTAACATACCGATGACAAAGGAAACAACATATGTTGTTATGCGGACTGACCAATAAAGATCTTCGTAGAATATGTAGGAGCCAATATGGGCATCCAGGTCCTGCTATTGGTTATTGACCAGAGATTTGTCTCAGTCATGTCTGCATTGTTCTCGAACCGTAGGGTCCGCATGCTTAAAGTTACGATGACAGTTATTATGAGTTTTATGCATTTTGATGTACCGAAGTTTGTTCGGAGTCCTAGATGTGATCACGGACATGACGAGGAGTCTCGAAATGGTCGAGACATAAAGATTGATATATTGGATGACTATATTCGGACACCAGAAGCGTTTCAGGGTAGTTTCGGATAAAACCGGAGCACCGGGGGGTTACCGGAACCCTCCGGGAGGTTAATGGGCCTCATGGGCCTAATGTGGAGAAGAGGAAGGGGCTGCCAGGGCAGGCCGTGCGCCCCCTCTCCCTCTAGTCCGAATTGGACAAGGAGGGAGGGGCGGCGCCCCCCCTTTCCTATTCTCCCTCCACGTCTCCTACTTGGACAAGGAAAAGGGGGAGGAGTCCTACTCCCGGTAGGAGTAGGACTCCTCCTGCGCCCACCTCCTGGACGGCCGCACCCCTCCCCTTGGCTCCTTTATATAAGGAGGCAAGGGGGCACCCTAGGACACAAGTTGATCCACGTGATCGTTCCTTAGCCGTGTGCGGTGCCCCCTGCCACCATATTCCACCTCGATCATATTGTAGCGGTGCTTAGGCGAAGCCCTGCGACGGTAGAACATCAAGATCGTCACCACACCGTCGTGCTGACGAAACTCCTCCCCGGCGCTTTGCTAGATCGGAGCCCGGGGATTGTCATAAAGCTGTACGTGTGCCAAGAACTCGGAGGTGCCAGAGTAACGGCGCTTGGATCAGTCAGATCGGGAAGACGTACGACTACTTCCTCTATGTTGTGTCAATGCTTCCGCAGTCGGTCTGCGTGGGTACGTAGACAACACTCTCCCCTCTCGTTGCTGTGCATCATCATGATCTTGCGTGTGCGTAGGAAAATTTTGAAATTACTACGTTCCCCAACATCCTGAACTATGCGTCTAGGCCGGATGGTAACAGGAAGCAAGTGTCACACCCTAGCTAGTTCAAGCATTAGAGTGTGCATCATGTTTAAATTCCTTTTAAATTTGAAAAGGCTATGACAAAACCCCCAGTACCCCCCCCCCGGAACAACTAGGGTTTACTAAGAACTTTTTCAATGAACCTGAAATGCCCTTCTAAAAAGCCCACCCTTTTTGTTTTGGGTTAAAACCTTTGACAAAAATGGCCATGATTAATTTTATGATTTATGGTAATGCCCTGGCATTTTGAATAAAGCCCTGAAGTTACAGAAATAATAAATAAAAAAACAGAAAAGGAGAGAAAGAACAGGGACTTACCTGGCGCAGCCCACCAGCCCACCCGGCTCGGCCCAGTCCAGTGGCTCATGCCAGTCGTCCTCCTCCTCTCGCCAGGAGGACGAGGAGCGCGTGGCCGGCGCCCGGGGCCACACGCCGGCCACCTCCTACTTCCGCCGATGCCCTGGAGGCGTCTACGAGTGCCACACCGACCCCCACGTCTCCCTCTCTTTCTTCCCACTCTCCCCGTGGCCTCTCCCCCTCTCTGGCTCTCTCCCCATCTCCCTGCCGAGCGCAGCTGTCGCCGCCGACAAGCTCCACCGCAGCCACCGCCGTCCATTCGTTGCATCGTCATGCCAGGAAGCTCCGCCATCGTCGACTACATCAAGTAGGCCGAGCCCCGAGTGCTCGCTCGCCCTGGAGACGCTGCACCGAGCTCGTCCTCAACTCCGGCCACCGGAGATCCCCTTCGCCGTCCCCGCCGCATCAGCTCATCCCCGACCTCCCTGACTGTGTCGACGAGACCCCCGTGAGCTCAGCCACCTTCCCACCCTCTTCGTTCTCTCTCTCGAGCCCCGTAGCGACCGCACGTAGCTCGCCCGCACGCACCGCTGCGGAGCTCGTCACCGACGAGGCTTCGGCCACCCAATGGCTACGCCACCCTGTCCACTAGTCCTACCGCACCTCCAAGAGCTCAAAGCACCAATCCACGCGCCTCCCCGTGCCCCCTAGCGACTAGCTCGACCTAAACCGAGCTTCGGCCGCCGCCAAACTCGCCGGCGGCGACGTTTCCAGCCACCCCAGCTCCACCCACTGCCACCACTCGACGCGGCTTCCTCCCTGCATCACGTAGATAGTCTCCACCATCCTTTTGATCGCCGGAGTGCAAATCCCGCGCTGCTCCGCCGCGTCTGGCCTCGCCGGTGGCTAGACGCCGGTGAGTTGACACTGTTTGACCATGTGTGGGCCCAGGTGGACCCCTCCCCCTGAGTCTATGATAGGTGGGGCCGGTCTGCTAATTAGTTTAGGATTAGTTTTAACTAATTTTAATTAGTTTAGTCACTGACATGTGGGCCCAGGCCCCACTGACAGCTAATTAGTGTTTATTTAGTTCTGTTAATTAGCTGAGTCACTAACAGACAGGGCCCACCAGTCAGGTTTGACCTGGCCGACCCAGTTGACCCGCTGACATCACACCTATGTCATGCTAACGCATTAATTCAATTACTGGATTTATTCTTTAATAGGAAAATCCAGAAAATAGCCAAAACTTCTAAAAATCATAGAAAATCAACCATAGCTCCAAATGCAAAGATTTATATATGAAGAATCATCAGAAAAATTCAATCTATCCATCTGTAATGGTTTCATGCATGACAAAACAAGTTAACCTTGCTGTTTAAGCAGAATAAGATAATACACTAATAAGGCTATGTTTAATGAGCTAACATTTGAATCTTTGATTCAAATGAGTTCATCCCCTTCTGTTTTAGCTTGCATTAGGCCAAGACACTTCCATCTTGCCATGTCATAGCATGCATCATATTGTTGCATATTGCCATGTGTTGATTATGTTCGGTGTGTCTTTCGTGGTAGGTTCTGCCTCCGAGGATAACCCCGAGTATCCGTCTGAAGGGTAGTACCCTACTACCACTACAACAGGCAAGCAACCCATTGATCATTCCGATACAAACCCATGTTCTCGCTTCTGCTCTTGTTTACTGCATTAAGACAACGTGATTCAAACTGTTGTGTGCTACGGTAGTTGAACCCTTATCCTCTGCATGACCTGTCATTGCCACAGTAACTAGATGAAACCCACTAGCATGTGTAGGAGTTTATTGAGCCATGTATGTGATTCCTACCTTGCTATGCCTGCTATGCTTAGAGTTGTGTCAGGTCTGGTTCATCTGGGTGATGGGCTAGAGTGAAATGATTATGTCGGTAATGTGAGGGATGTGTTGAACATGTTTTGGTAAAGGTATCGATGAGAGGCCATGTAGGAGTACATGGTGGGTTGTTTCATTGAGGTCGTCCATAAGAACTGAGATCTGTATGTGTGATTTAAGATGCAGTTACTACCATACATTGGGCCCGAAACCAATGGACCCTCTCGGCTTCTTAATCACCCTAGTACTTTGTCCAGGAGTTGCAAATAGTTTCTGGTGTTTGTAGGTTATGTGTTGGCGGCCGTGCGTAGTGCTGACCCTAGGGGTGGGCTATGTTGTGGTAGATACACCGTGGCACGGTGTACCGAGTCACCCGTTTGGTGTCTCAGGAACCCTGTTCACATCGTTCGGGGCCGTATGTGGAATCCTCGGCCGGACTCCCTGCGGATGGAACCTGGATAGGCGATACACCTGTTCTAGAGACTTGAGTGTTCGGGTAGGCCGTGGCCGACACCCTCGTTGGGCTTCCACTTGAAGGTTGCCGATTACATGTCATGTAAACGGCGGTAAGTGGTGAAAGCATGTATGAAGAAGTACACCCCTGCAGGGTATAAACTATTCGAATAGCCGTGTCCGCGGTAAAGGACTACTTGGTTGCCTATACAGTTCATAGACAAGTTAATGGTTACTACTAAAAGACTCAAGATAAGTGTGAGTAACGAGGATGGCCCTCTCGTAGGATGAGAAGGGAGGATCCCCGGTGGATTATTGTGTTGGTGAGTAGTGGACTCGTGTGTGAAAACTATTTTACTAGTGGAGTTCCGTAGGATAGCCTAGCCAAGAGTCAAAGCTGGCTTGCTACAATAACCCCACCACCTTCTTGAGAATGAGCATGTATAGTAGGTTCTATTGTAAGACTTGATGACTACCTTTGTACTCATGTTTGCTTAATTACTGTTTTCAGAGGACAGCATCGCCCCGTCCGATGGGTTCTACGTAGACCTTGATGTCGACGAGTGACTAGCCACCTAGGTGGTGAACCTGGCCATGGAGGGCCCTATGTAGATAGACAGGCTTCGAGAAGCCTTCTTTCTTTCTAGTGCCTATACTCAGACTAGTTGCTTCCGCTTGTGCTTGTATGCTTGTATGACTTGAGTGTCGGGTCATGTGACCCCTACCTGTATGAACTTGTTATGTATGGCTCTCTGGAGCCTTTAAATAAAGTACTTGAGTTGTAGAGTTTTGTTGTGATGCCATGTTGTATGTACTCATATCGGGCCTATTGTGTGTATGATTGAAATGCTTGGTATGAGTGGGATCCGACAATCTAGTTGTTTATCCTTGGCAGCCTTTCTTATGGGGAAATGTAATCTAGTGTTCCTCGAGCCATAGTAGTCCGCTACAGCCCGGTTCACCGGAGTCCTGCTAGCCCAGCACTACTGCTCAGGAAACTTGACTGGTCGGCATGTGTTTCACTTCGTTCCTATGTCTGTCCCTTCGGGGAAATGTCACGTGGTGACATCCGGAGTCCTGCCTAGCCTGCTACAGCTCGGGTTCCCCGGAGTCCTGTTAGCCCAGTGCTACAGCCCGGATTCACTCGCTGATGACCGACATGCTCGATGTGATTCATGTATGCATGTCTCCATAGGTCTGTGCCGCTTTGGGTTCACGACTAGCCATGTCGGCCCGGGTTCTCGGTCATATGGATGCTAGCGACACTATCATATACGTGAGCCAAAAGGCGCAAATGATCCCGGGCCATGGTAAGGCGACACCCGTGGGATACCGTGCGTGAGGCCGCAATGTGATATGAGGTGTTACCAGCTAGATCGATGCGACTTGGAATCGGGGTCCTGACAGCGTTGGCATCAGAGCCGGACTGCCTGTAGGTTCATTGCGCCAAACTGGTCGATGTCGAGTCTAGAAATGTTTTAGTTATATGTAGGGGAATTGATTGTGGGAGGGAACGTAAGGCTCTTTTACTCCTTTACCTTATGCCCTCTGATCTGAGTCATTCTCTTCTCATTCAACGTGGGTTAAGGACTAGGCTCTCTTCTTCTGTCAGGTTCACGTGTTACTAATCCGTAGTAGCTTATAGGATTGTTGTTACAAGCCCCAGTTCAGCTTCTACTATTTCTAGTATGTTGCTAGTTGAATCAGAACCTTGATATGATGTTGTTGAGTGGTATTGCAAACTGTTGTGGATGTCTCAAATCTTTTTCTGGGCATTTACAGCTATTATGCTGTCCAATTTTCCCTAGAAATTCTAATGTCTTTGCATTGTGGTTGTGCTTTCAGATGGCCAACCGTGCTCAAAAACAAGTGGTTCGCCTGACCTGGTGCCTCGACGTGCCAGGTCATACTGCTATGTTAGTCCGGATAATGATCGAGACGGGTTACCGTTGGTATCTCGAATACACCGTCGAAGAGCAATTCCGAGACTTTAATCAAAGCCAATATTTCTGCACCGTCAGGATATCTCCTTATTATCCTGGATCTACCGAGCCCCTTCACTGTTCCTATGGACTCGGGGTTACTGTTGAGATGGTTGTGCAGGATGCTGCCTATTCCATGATGACCATCATGCGAGTCAGGACTGGCCTGCTTCGGAACACCGACTTCCGTTACATGCCAGCTTCACTTCCGGGAGCGCAAGGGTATCTCCAGGCTATCTATGCTGACTCCACTCAGGAGGACTCACTAACTCGTACCACTGCCGAGATGCTCGAGGATAAAGACCGAGAGAATCGGGCCTTGAGGCTGGAGCTTTTCAACACCCGTGTTGATCATTGGGCCACATTGACTCAGTTTGCACCTGCGGTGCAAGCTGGATGTATGGATACAAGGGATCTGTATCCTGTGAGATCTGCTCTGCCTGACATGGTGGATTGGCGTGATGTGGGAGGCATCACCCCACCCTGTGGTCCCCGTAGGCCACCGTTTTTTGGTCCAAGACCTCATCCTAGCCCCTTTGGTCCACAAGCTCCTCAGGACCGTCTGTTCCCAGATGATCACGTTGAACTTCCAGGCTATGGAGGTGACTTCTATGAGGACTACTATGGAGCTGTCTGAGTTAGTAGTAGTACCACTAGTATTGTAATAGTTGTATCTTCACTGTCCTGCGTGACTTGTGGAATATGACTTTGTGTGTAATCAATTCCGGAGGTGCAGACAAATAATGTATAGGAGCTTGGAATGCCTCCGATGAGATGTAACGTCTTTCATCATAGTTGTACTGTAGCCTGGGCTTGTACTAAACTATGTATGGTGTGTATGACCGTTGGTATATATATGGCAGTTTTATATTACCATGACATACGAATGAACATCTCTGCATTCCGTGTTATCCATTACATTCTGCAGTTCCTTGCTAAGTTTGAGCCATCCTTACCTAAACCGTTGTCTTGTTTTCTCCTAGGATGGTCAACACCCGCGGCAACCCTGCTGCCCCAGAGCAGGGGGAAGCCAATGCAGCTAGGGGTGAAAATCTGCCTCACCCGCCTTCTCTGGCCGAAGTGATGCTGGAGGCGGAAAGAAACAAGCGTGAGACTAACCGCCTGCTAGAGCGGATTGAGCAGAACACTGCACACCATCAGCGAAATGACTTGGTGTCAATCAATGACTTTATCAAGCTGTACCCACCAAAGTTTAACCATTCTGTCGAGCCCCTCGGCGCGGATGACTGGCTTCGCAGCATCACCCACAAGCTACGTTCTGCCAACGTAGCCGAAGCCGACAAGGTTACTTATGCTGCCTATCACCTCGAAGGCCCTGCTAGCCTTTGGTGGGAAAACTTTGAAGCTATGCGCTCGGTCGGTCAAATCACTACTTGGGCTGAATTTAGTGAGGCTTTCCATGAGCATCACATTCCGGAAGGTCTCATGGATCGCAAGAGGGAGGAGTTCTGCAATTTCACCCAATGAAGACTGACTGTGGATGCATATAGTCGTGAATTTGGGAATCTAGCACGATATGCTCCTGAAGAAGTATCTACCGACGCTAAGAAGCAGGGAAGGTTCCGCAAGGGACTTAGCCCTGAGCTTCGCCGCGATCTTCGTCTACACGAGTGCACCTCCTTTCAGAAGTTGGTCAACAAAGCCATCAGTGCTGAGTCAGGTCAGTCTGACTATGACGCTTCACGCAAGCACTCACGTGATTTTGGCTCTTCATCCGGCTCTAGAGCTCAGAAGCGCCGGGTGTGGATCCCAAGCACGGCACTGCCACCCAGGTTCATTCCGAGGCCATCCTTTGAGGCGCCTCGTCCCAACCAGCAGTTTGCACCGCCCAAGCCCTATGGTGGCCCCGCTGCTAATGCGGCTCCACGTCCCAGTGTGGTGACGTGTTTCAAGTGTGGAGAGCCGGGTCACTATAGCCGAGAGTGTCCCCAGAACAACAACCCCAATCAATCTGGAAAGTCCGTTGGCCATGGTAAGCCAGCGGCAAAGACATTCTACGCCAAGCCGGTCACCACTGCATGTGGCCATGTCGACTATGTTTCGGCCGAGGAGGTTCACGAGGATCCTAACGTCGTCCTTGGTACGCTCCTTGTTAACTGCCATCCGGCATCTGTTCTTTTCGATACTGGAGCATCTCATTCATTCATATCTGAGAACTATGCTCGATTGCATAACACGACATTCTGTGACATGCCCACTTCCATGGTAATTCAAACTCCGGGTTCCAAATGGCAAACTTCTAGAGTAAGCCATGGGAACGAAATTCTTGTCGATAGACTTGTCTTCCTTGCATCCTTAATAGCTCTCAAGTCCTCGGACATACACATCATCTTGGGTATGGACTCGATGTCAGCTCATTATGCTAAGATTGATTGTGCCACTAGAACCGTTCAATTTACTCATTCATCGGGCAAGACAGTCAATGTCTTAACTCGAGTAGCCAAGCGCCAGCTTTACTCCCTAAATGCCAACCCCCTTCCAGACCTTGAGGATGTTCCGGTAGTCCGGGACTTCCCGGATGTCTTTCCCGAGGAACTGCCAGGTGTTCCACCTAACAGGGATGTCGAGTTCGTTATAGACCTTGTTCCAGGAACCGTTCCAATTTCTAGAAGACCCTATAAGATGGCACCCTTAGAACTAGCCGAGCTTAAGAACCAACTCGATGAGTCCTTGAAAAAGGGTTTCATCCGTCCTAGTTCCTCTCCTTGGGCTTGCCCCGTCCTCTTTGTTAAGAAGAAGGATGGAACGGATCGAATGGTTGTAGATTACCGACCTGTCAACTTGGTCACCATCAAGAGCAAGTATCCGCTTCCCGGGATCAACGATCTGTATGATCAGCTCGCTGGATCCTCAGTCTTTTCCAAGATGGATTTGAGGTTGGGCTACCATCAAATCAAAATCAGAAACGGGGACATTCCCAAAACGACCTTTGTTACCCGTTATGGCCAATACGAGTACACCATTATGTCCTTCGGTTTAACCAATGCCCCAGCCACCTTCTCTCGGTTAATGAACTCGGTCTTCATGGAGTATTTGGATAAATTTGTCGTAGTTTATCTCGATGACATACTCATCTACTCCAAGAATGAAGAGGAACATGCCGAACATCTAAGGCTGGTATTGATGAAACTTCGAGAGCATCGCCTTTATGCCGAATTCTCCAAGTGTGAATTTTGGTTGCCAGAAGTGACCTATCTAGGCCATGTAATCTCTGGTAAGGGTATTACTGTCAATTCCGAGCGAGTTCAAGCCGTCCTTGATTGGACTCCACCTGAGACGGTCAAGCAAGTCCGGAGCTTCCTTGGCTTAGCAAGCTATTGCCGCCGCTTCGTCGAGAATTTATCCAAGGTTGCTAAACCTCTAACTGAACTCCTCAAGAAAGATAAAAAGTTCGAGTGGACCCCACAGTGCGAGTTTAGCTTTCAGGAACTGAAAAGACGCCTGACATCTGCCCCGTGCTGGTACCACCAGATTTCTCCAAGGACTTTGTTATCTATTGCGACGCCTCGCGACAAGGACTAGGTTGTATACTCATGCAGGATCGTCAGGTAATTGCCTATGCTTCACGGCAATTACACCCACATGAGGAAAACTATCCCACACATGATCTAGAGCTTGCAGCTGTAGTCCATGCACTCAAAACTTGGCGACATTACCTCCTTGGTAATCATTGCGAGATCTTCACCGATCACCAAAGTTTGAAATATATCTTCACCCAACCAGATTTGAATCTCAGGCAAAGACGTTGGGTCGAGTTGATCTCGGATTACGACTTAGGAATAACTTACACCCCGGGCAAAGCCAATGTCATGGCTGATGCGCTAAGTTGTAAATCTTATTGTAACAACCTGATGTTACACCAAAGTCAACCACTTCTCCACGAGGAATTTCGTAAACTCAATCTTCACATTGTTCCTCGAGGATTCCTATCCACACTGGTGGCGAAACCTACCCTTACGGATCAGATCATCAAGGCACAAAAGGTAGATCCGGGAATCTCCCGTATTAAGAGAAGCATTAAGAAAGGAGCCGCGAATTGTTTCTCCGTTGATGATCAAGGTGTTGTATACTTTGGATACCGCTTAGTGGTTCCAAAGGCACGAAACCTGAGGCGGCTGATCCTTAAGGAAGCTCATGAATCCCATCTCACTATTCATCCCGGCAGTACTAAAATGTATCAAGACCTACGCCAGAGGTTTTGGTGGACTAGGATGAAGAGTGAAATCGCTCAATACATTGCTAATTGCGACGTTTGTCGTCGTGTTAAAGCAGAGCATCAACGGCCTGCTGGCACCCTTCAACCTTTGGCTATTCCTAAGTGGAAATGGGATAAAATCAGTATGGATTTCATCACTGGGTTTCCCAGGACCAAGAGAGGGAATAATGCCATCTTCGTCGTGATCGACCGACTTTCCAAAGTAGCCCACTTTCTACCTGTTCGTGAGAGTATCACCGCTAGCCAGCTAGCCGACTTATACATCTCCCGAATAGTGTCTCTTCATGGTGTTCCATTGGAAACTAACTCAGACCATGGGAGTCTCTTCACCTCTCGATTTTGGGAAAGTTTCCAAAATGCTATGGGAACTCGTCTCTCTTTTAGCACCGCCTTCCATCCTCAATCAAGTGGTCAAGTAGAACGAGTCAATCAAATTCTGGAAGATATGCTCCGAGCCTCTGTCATCTTGTTCGAAATGGGTTGGGAGAAATGCCTTCCATTCGCGGAGTTTGCTTACAACAATAGTTATCAAGCTAGCTTGGGCAAGGCTCCTTTCGAAGTTCTCTATGGACGAAAATGTCGAACGCCTCTTAACTGGTCAGAAACTGGGGAAAGACAACTCTTTGGCTCGGATATGATTCAGGAAGCAGAAGAACTGGTTCGCGTTATTCGTGAGAAATTGAAAACAGCCCAATCTCGTCAAAAGAGTCAATATGATCGTAAACATAAGCTTATGACTTATGAAGTCGGCGAGAAGGCTTACCTTCGGGTTACTCCGTTAAAGGGAACCCATCATTTCGGTATCAAAGGCAAATTGGCTCCTCGTTACATTGGACCCTTTCGCATTCTCGCCAAACGAGGAGAAGTTGACTACCAATTGGAACTACCTTCACATCTTTCCAGAGTTCACGATGTCTTCCACGTTTCTCAACTCAGGCGTTGCTTCGCGGATCCTATGCGTGGAGTGGACCACGAAACACTTGATCTACAAGATAACCTCTCATATCGGGAATATCCCGTTCGTATCCTTGATCAAGCCGAGCGTACCACTCGACGTCATAATATCAAGTTTCTCAAGGTTCAATGGTCACACCATTCCGAGAAAGAAGCCACTTGGGAAAGGGAGGATCGTCTTCGACTCGAGTACCCCACCTTCTTTCCGGAGGATCCTAAATCTCGGGACGAGATTCTTTTGAGTGGGGGTGAGTTGTCACACCCTAGCTAGTTCAAGCATTAGAGTGTGCATCATGTTTAAATTCCTTTTAAATTTGAAATGGGGATGACAGAACCCCCAACACCCCCCTGGAACAACTAGGGTTTACTAAAAACTTTTTCAATGAACCTGAAATGCCCTTCTAAAAAGCCCACCCTTTTTGTTTTGGGTTAAAACCTTTGACAAAAATGGTGCACATTTTTCTAGGACATCTAAGGTCATTGGATTAATCCTTATGGTATTTGCATTTGGACATTTAAATGCTATAAAATATTTTAAATGCTCAAATAATCATAAACTAAAATGTTTGCTGCTGGATATATTCTAAGCAGTGGCCATGACTAATTTTATGATTTATGGTAATGCCCTGGCATTTTTAATAAAGCCCTGAAGTTACAGAAATAATAAATAAAAACAGAAAAGGAGAGAAAGAATAGGGACTTACCTGGCACAGCCCACCAGCCCACCCGGCTCGGCCCAGTCCACTGGCTCATGCCAGTCGTCCTCCTCCTCTCTCCAGGAGGACGAGGAGCGCGTGGCCAGTGCCCGCGGCCACACGCCGGCCACCTCCTGCTTCCGCCGACGCCCTAGAGGCGTCTACGAGTGCCACGCTGACCCCCACGTCTCCCTCTCTTTCTTCCCACTCTCCCCGTGGCCTCTCCCCCTCTCTGGCTCTCTCCCCATCTCCCTGCCAAGCGCAGCCGTCACTGCCGACAAGCTCCACCGTAGCCACCGCCGTCCATTCGTTGCATCGTCATGACAGGAAGCTCCGCCGTCGTCGACTACATCAAGTAGGCCGAGCCCCGAGCGCTCTCTCGCCCCGGAGACGCTACACTGAGCTCGTCCTCAACTCCGGCCACCGGAGATCCCCTTCCCACCCTCTCCATTCTCTCTCTCGAGCCCCGTAGCGACCGCACGTAGCTCACCCGCACGCACCACCGCGGAGCTCGTCGCGATGAGGCTCCGCCCCACCCAATGGCAGCGCCACCCTGTCCACTAGTCCTACGGCACCTCCAGGAGCTCAACGCACCAATCCACGCGCCTCCCTATGCCCCCTAGCGACTAGCTCGACCTCACCCGAGCTCCGGCCGCCGCCAAACTCGTCGCCGGCGGTGTTTCCGGCCACCCCAGCTCCACCCACTACCACCACTCGACGCGGCTTCCTCCCCGCATCAGGTGGATAGTCTCCGCCGTCCTTTTGGTCGCCGGAGTGCAAATCCCGCGCTGCTCCGCCGCGTCTGGCCTCGGCGAGTTGACCCTGTTTGACCCTGTGTGGGCCCAGGTTGACCCCTCCCCCTGAGTCTATGACAGGTGGGGCCGGTCTGCTAATTAGTTTAGGATTAGTTTTAACTAATTTTAATTAGTTTAGTCACTGACATGTGGGCCCAGGCCCCACTGACAGCTAATTAGTGTTAATTTAATTCTATTACTTAGCTGAGTCACTGACAGACGGGGCCCACCAGTCAGGTTTGACCTGGCCGACCCAGTTGACCCGCTGACATCACACCTATGTCATGCTGACGCATTAATTCAATTACTGGATTTATTCTTTAATAGGAAATTCCAGAAAATAGCCAAAACTTCTAAAAATCATAGAAAATCAACCATAGCTCCAAATGCAAAGATTTATATATGAAGAATCATCAAAAAAATTCAATCTATCCATCTGTAATGGTTTCATGCATGACAAAACAAGTTAACCTTGCTGTTTAAGCAGAATAAGATAATACACTAATAAGGCTATGTTTAATGAGCTAACATTTGAATCTTTGATTCAAATGAGTTCATCCCCTTCTGTTTTAGCTTGCATTAGGCCAAGACACTTCCATCTTGCCATGTCATAGCATGCATCATATTGTTGCATATTGCCATGTGTTGATTATGTTCGGTGTGTCTTTCGTGGTAGGTTCTGCCTCCGAGGATAACCCCGAGTATCCATCTGAAGGGCAGTACCCTACTACCACTACAACAGGCAAGCAACCCATTGATCATTCTGATACAAACCCATGTTCTCGCTTCTGCTCTTGTTTACTGCATTAAGAAAACGCGATTCAAACTGTTGTGTGCTACGGTAGTTGAACCCTTATCCTCCGCATGACCTGTCATTGCCATAGTAACTAGATGAAACCCACTAGCATGTGTAGGAGTTTATTGAGCCATGTATGTGATTCCTACCTTGCTATGCCTGCTATGCTTAGAGTTGTGTCAGGTCTGGTTCATCTGGGTGATGGGCTAGAGTGAAATGATTATGTCGGTAATGTGAGGGATGTGTTTAACGTGTTTTGGTAAAGGTATCGATGAGAGGCCATGTAGGAGTACATGGTGGGTTGTTTCATTGAGGCCGTCCATAAGAACTGAGATATGTATGTGTGATTTAAGATGCAGTTACTACCGTACATTGGGCCCGAAACCAATGGACCCTCTCGGCTTCTTAATCACCCTAGTACTCTGTCCAGGAGTTGCAAATTGTTTCTGGTGTTCGTAGGTTATGTGTTGGAGGCCATGCATAGCGCTGACCCTAGGGGTGGGCTATGTTGTGGTAGATACACGGTGGCACAGTGTACCGAGTCACCCGTTTGGTGTCTCGGGAACCCTGTTCACATCGTTTGGGGCCGTATGTGGAAACCTCGGCCGGACTCCCTGCGGATGGAACCTGGATACGTGATACACATGGACTAGAGACTTGAGTGTTCGGGTAGGCCGTGGCCGACACCCTCGTTGGGATTCCGCTTGAAGGTTGCCGAGTACATGTCGTGTAAACGGCGGTAAGTGGTGAAAGCGTGTATGAAGAAGTACACCCCTGCAGGGTATAAACTATTCGAATAGCCGCATCGGCGGTAAAGAACTACTTGGTTGCCTATACAGTTCATAGACAAGTTAATGGTTACTACTAAAAGACTCAAGATAAGTGTGAGTACCGAGGATGGCCCTCTCGTAGGATGACGAGGGAGGATCCCCGGTGGAGTATTGTGTTGGTTTATAGTGGACTCGTGTGCGAAAACCATTTTACTAGTGGAGTTCCGTAGGATAGCCTAGCCAAGAGTCAACGCTGGCTTGCTGCAATAACCCCACCACCTTCTTGAGAATGAGCATGTATAGTAGGTTCTGTTGTAAGACTTGCTGAGTACCTTTGTACTCATGTTTGCTTAATTACTGTTTTCAGACGACAACACCGCCCCCTCCGATGAGTTCTACGTAGACCTTGATGTCAACGAGTGACTAGCCACCCAGGTGGTGATCCTGGCCATGGAGGGCCCTATGTAGATAGACAGGCTTCGAGAAGCCTTCTTTCTTTCTAGTGTCTGTACTCAGACTAGTTTCTTCTGCTTGTGCTTGTATGATTGTATGACTTGAGTGTCGGGTCATGTGACCCCTACCTGTATGAACTTGTTATGTATGGCTCTCTGGAGCCTTTAAATAAAGTACTTGAGTTGTAGAGTTTTGTTGTGATGCCATGTTGTATGTACTCATATCGGGCCTATTGTGTGTATGATTGAAATGCTTGGTATGAGTGGGATCCGACAATCTAGTTGTTTATCCTTGGCAGCCTTTCTTATGGGGAAATGTAGTCTAGTGTTCCTCGAGCCATAGTAGTCCGCTACAGCCTGGTTCACCGGAGTCCTGCTAGCCCAGCACTACTGCTCAGGACACTTGACTGGCCGGCATGTGTTTCACTTCGTTCCTATGTCTGTCCCTTCAGGGAAATGTCACGCGGTGACATACGGAGTCCTGCCTAGCCTGCTACAGCCCGGGTTCCCCGGAGTCCTGTTAGCCCAGTGCTACAGCCCGGATTCACTCGCTGATGACCGACATGCTCAATGTGATTCATGTATGCCTGTCTCCATAGGTCTGTGCCGCTTTGGGTTCACGACTAGCCATGTCGGCCCGGGTTCTCTGTCACATGGATGCTAGCGACACTATCATATACGTGAGCCAAAAGGCGCAAATGGTCCCGGGCCATGGTAAGGCGACACCCGTGGGATACCGTGCGTGAGGCCGCAATGTGATATGAGGTGTTACCCGCTAGATCGATGCGACTTGGAATCGGGGTCCTGACAGCAAGGGACACGAAGTTTTACCCAGGTTTGGGCCCTCTTGATGGAGGTAAAACCCTATGTCCTGCTTGATTAATATTGATGATATGGGTGTTACAAGAGTAGATCTACCACGAGATCAGAGAGGCTAAACCCTAGAAGCTAGCCTATGGTATGATTGTATGTTGTGATTGTTGTCCTACGGACTAAAACCCTTCGGTTTATATAGACACCGGAGAGGGTTAGGGTTACACAAGGTCGGTTACAAAGGAGGAGATATCCATATACGTATTGCCTAGCTTGCCTTCCACGCCAAGTAGAGTCCCATCCGGACACGAGACAAAGTCTTCAATCTTGTATCTTCATAGTCTAACAGTCCGGCTAATGGAGATAGTCCGGCTGTCCGGAGACCCCCTAATCCCGGACTCCCTCAGTAGCCCCTAAACTAGGCTTCAATGATGATGAGTCTAGCACGCAGTTGTCTTCGGCATTGCAAGGCGGGTTCCTTCTCCAAATTCTATGTACTTGTCGAAATAATGTCCGGTTCCTTGTGACGGTTTGTACTCCTTGGCTTGTACGCCCAATAATGGCCACTTTCCTCGTGTCGAGCGAATGTGAAGAGCCAGGGTGTTTTCACATTTACCCCCCTAGCTATGTAAATGAGCCGCCTATTTAAAAAGACGAGGATTCAGATCCAAATCACATCATCTTCCCTTGCCGAGTCTTCATCGGAGCATACCCGACCGAGATCCATTCCACCATGGCCGGTCAATGCAGCTCCTCCTCTCGCACCCCTAGTTCCAAGCCTGGAGATTGGGAGAGATGTTCCATCCCGCACAGCAAATTGGTGATGCTTCAGTCCAAGGGATTTCTTCCCCCAGCATACCTGGTCCCAGTTCGAGCCGGGCTTGCCACCTATAATGGCAGAGAGCAAGCGGAGAGCCGTACCAATCCCTCCAAGGGAGAGCGGCTATGCCTTGTCCCTTATCTGGTAAGAGGGCTCGGATTCCCAATTCATCCGTTTCTCTGGGGGCTTCTGGAGTTCTATGGCCTCCAGCTGCACAACCTAACGCCTGCCTCCCTGCTGCATATCGCGGGATTCGTAGCCCTTTGCGAGTTATTTTTGGGCTGCGAGGCTCATTTCGCTCTGTGGAAGAAGTTGTTATGCCTTGTGCCCCGTTCTAAGAAGGGATCAATATATCAAGTGGGCGGAGCCGAAGTGTGGCGTATTGCTGGGACCGGATACCTATCCGGGACCCCAAAGAAGACGTCCAAAGACTGGCCTTCAGAATGGTTTTATATAGAAGATGTCCCCCTTCCGGACCCTATTCGGACCGGCCTTCCTGAGTTTGACAACGCCCCTTTGAAGAAGCGCCGGAGCTGGCTTCCACGGAGCCCCCTGGAGGAAGACGATAGGGACATTCTTTATCTGATGAGCCGGATAAGCTCTTTAGCTCGATCCGAATTGACCATGATCGAGCTCATGCCTATATGCATTATGCGGGGGGTGTAGCCGCTCCAGTATAGAGGCCACCCCATGTGGGATTTCAACGGGGAGGATGACGCCACCCGCCATGGCCGCAAAGGGCCGGGATCGGCTGCTGATCTAATAAAGATCTTGTCCACTTTGTACAAGGGAGAAGAGGAGGAATTCCTCCGTGTCAACCTGCAGGGTGGATTCTCTATGTACAATCCTCCGAGCTAGGTAAGCGGAGACTTTTTCTCGCCCATCCGTTTTGTATTCCCGCAGTTTAAGTATTCATTCTGGCGATTTCATCGCAGGAGCTGCGCCAGGCAGTAAAGGACATAAACAGCCCTCCTCCATAGCCCGAGGACCCTAGACGGTCCCTTGACCCGGCCTCCCAGGAGGATCCGGACATATCCGTGGAGCTGATCGACGGGATTTTTTACCAAGCGAGTAATGACAATACCTTGGTGGCCATTACGGCCGATTACCCTGGGCTAGTTCCAGCCTCACAGGTGACTGAGACCGAAGTCCCAGCACTTAAAAAGGGATCCGTCCTTGTGCTCTCTCTTTTTTTATTGCCGTATAACAGATGTGTCTTGCAGGGGAGGTCCTCGGGGCAGAAGGCCGAGCCTGTGGCAACTAGCCAACAAGGGGCCGCTAGGCCAAGCAGGCTGGAAAGATCCGCAGTCCGGATTGAGGCACCGGCGCAGCGGTATGGCACGCCGTCTTTATTGCAAGACATTAGTTACAGAGGCATATTAACGCCCATGCCTTCTTTTCAGGAAAAAGAGCGCTCACCGGACTATGCCCGGAGAGGCTACCAATCGCGCCTCCACAAGCCAGGCTCCAAGGCCGGACTCAGAGGTGGGAACGAGTACAAGGCATGCGCCGGGTGCTCCTCCGACAGAGGATACGGATAGACTGCCCGCCACCCATTCCGAGGTGGAAAGTGCCATGAACCACAGGCGTCGCTGGACTGTTCTTCGTGACGCTTGTTTCTCCCAAGAGGCATTGGATGCCTTCAACTCGGGAAACGCGCACCTCCGTGCCGCTCAAAATGGTCTAGCCAGAGCCACGGAGCAGTATGTAAAAGACATACGGGTGAGAAAATTTGATGATTATATATATCAGTAGCCCCTGAGACTTGAAACGGTTAGGATAACTATTTAAGGATCATTTGTTATGTAGGTTCTTACAGAAAAGAATACTCAACTGTCCCAGGAGCTGGAAGAGTGCAAAGCCCAACTCCAGGCCGCAATGGCCGCAGCAGGGGAGCCCAAAGAGACCCCCTCTGGTAACATATCCGTCAAATGATAAGTATCATATTAGAGTGCGGCTTTATATGCAGATCTGACGATAAAATTGCAGATGACGCTGGAGTGAATCCGGATAAGCAACAGCTCATACGCCAGCTGAAGGCCGGTGAGAGCATGCTTACAAGGGTGAGGCAGGAGAAGAATGATCTCCAAGATGCCAACACCAAGCTGGGCTTGGAACTAAAAGATGCCCGTGCCCAACTGTCGGACTCTGTTAAGGAGAATCGGCGGGTTCAACGCGGCATATTTAGTAAGTGCTTGAACGAACTTTGAAAAAGAGTTCGGCGAGGAAGCTGGCTGACAGAGTTATGTCTGTAGGTATGCTAACAGGTCGTCCTGCCGAGGAGATGCCTAGTTCAACGGGTGATCTTCTTCCAGAGCTCGCACAGTTGCACGAAGGAGTTCGGCAGGTGATGCAAGGCGTTGCCCAGGCCTTGTGGCCGTCAGTCTTCATACCCGAAGGCCTTGAGAGCTTGCAGAAAAGCTGAAGGGAGCACGGTGGCGTTTCCGATTATGGAAGATATCGGCCTGCCGTCAGGGCGCCAGGGAAGCTTGGGCAATGGTGAAGACACAGTACACGAAGGCCGACCCAAACCAGATGGCCGAAGTCGGACCTGTGGGGCCTGATGGCAAGGAGATCCCTGTGAATTTAGTGTACGGCCAAGTAGAATTGGCCACAAAGTATTCCCAACAGGACTGTAGACTAGATAGCCTATTGGAGGGCATTGAAGAGGAATTCAACCAGTCAAATTGACTATTTAATTTTAAAGTGACATATATGATGTCTTCTAGCCGGATTGTAGATCATTTGTTGTGGCGGACCTTTTCGCTTCAACCTCGGGACCCGACAGTCTGGAGTGTATCCGAATACCCTCTCGGTTATATAAGAACCAGGGCATGCGTGGAGACCAGGCGTAGGGGTCATTAGTGCTTTATCAGACAAGTGCCCAACTAGTTATGTTATATTACATGGGTAGTAAGAAATATCTTCTAGAGAGAATAGTTCCATTAAGGGTTCCTTTCCCTGGGTAGGCATGCCCTAAAGTGCATGTCCGGACTGCGACAAGGAGCGCAGTGAAAACGTCTGGGGGCAGATATGGATAATAAATAAAAGTCATCTTTTGTTCACCGACCGAATATTCTCTTAAGAATGCTAGCTTTCGGCTTCACCCAGTCTGAGGTACACGTCCGGCTGACCCGGTGGTAACAATCACAGAGGTGCTCCCCTTATGCCCTAGCCGAATTAACGGGAACGTAGGGCATAAATACAAGAGCCAGGCAACCCAGCTTGGCCAAAACTTAAGTCATATCGATGCATATAATGGTGAAAAAAGGTACATGCGGAAGTATAACACATGTGTTGGGCGTTGGGCCCAGGTAAATAATTTAAGCTTCTGTGAGAGAAGCCCGCAGGTATGAAGAGTGCGGCTAGCGCATCTATGATGTATGAGTGAGGCACAAGGTGATCCTTGAAGGCCTAGGGAAATAGAAAGAAAGAAAGGGAAACAAGACAGATGATGCATATGCAGAAAATGGACGAAGGGAGGGGACTAACATAAAGTCCGGAGCTAGGCGTAGAATCTTCGGAGCCTGGCTGCGTTCCATGGGTTCGGCTCGAGTCGACTGGTCGATGCATCCCGCAGTCGGTACGCTCCACCGGTCAGAACTTGGTCGATAATGAAGGGACCTTCCCATTTGGGCTCGAGCTTGTTCTTTTTCTTATCCGGCAGCCGTAGAACTAGTTCGCCAACGTTATAAGTTTTGGCCCGTACTTCTCTGCTTTGGTATCTGCGAGCTTGCTACTGGTAAAATGCAGAACGGGCTTTGGCTATGTTGCGCTCTTCCTCCAATGTGTCCAGACCGTCCTGCCGATCGAGCTCGGCTTCTCTTTCTTCGTACATGCGCACTCGAGGTGAGTCATGAATTATGTCACAGGGCAGGACTGCCTCTGCGCCGTACACCATAAAGAATGGTGTATATCCGGTACTACGATTCGGCGTGGTCCGCAGTCCCCAAAGTACGGAGTCGAGCTCCTCTACCCAGTGCGTATCGGACTCCATTAGGGAGCGCAATAATCGGGGTTTAATGCCGCTCATTATAAGACCATTTGCTCGTTCGACTTGACCGTTGGTTTGTGGGTGATAGACTGAAGCGTAATCGAGCTTGATGCCCATTTTGCTGCACTAGAGTTTTACCTCGTCGGCCGTGAAGTTCGTGCCATTATCAGTGATGATGCTGTGGGGGACGCCGTAACGGTGTACAACCCCGGATATGAAATCTATCACCGGTCCGGATTCGGCTGTTTTTACCGGTTTAGCCTCTATCCATTTGGTGAATTTATCCACCATGACCAATAAGTATTTTTTTCTTGTGGGTTCCCCCTTTAAGGGGTCCGACCATGTCAAGCCCCCAAACTGCGAAGGGCCATGTAATGGGGATCGTTTGGAGAGCGGTGGGTGGCATGTGGCTTTGATTTGCAAAGAGCTGGCAACCGGTGCAGCGTTGGACCAAGTCCTGTGCATCTGCCCGGGCCGTTGGCCAATAAAATCATGTGCGGAAGGCCTTGCTTACAAGAGCCCAGGCTGCGGCATGATGGCCGCCGAGTCCAGCGTGAATTTCTGCCAAAAGATTCTGCCCTTCCTCTTCGGAGATGCACCTTTGAAGGACTCTGGTAGCGCTTTTTTTGTACAATTCTCCCTCGTGGACCCTGTAGGCTTTGGATCGCCGCACTATGCAGCGTGCCTCATTTTGGTCCACCGGAAGTTCCTGTCTAATTAGGTAGGCCAGGAATGGTTCTGTCCACGGGGCAATAATGGCCATTATTTCGTGGGCTGATTGTGTTATTTCGGTGGCGGAGCCTCCGATTGTGTCAGAGAGTTCGGTATCGGGTATTTTGGCCGGGTCCGGACTGTTGTTACCGGTGTCCCCTTCCCATGCTACGGATGGCTTGAAAAGCCTTTCCAGAAAAACGTTGGGAGGGACCGCGTCGCGTTTTGCGCCAATGCGGGCGAGGATATCCGCTGCCTGATTGTTTTCCCGAGCCACATGGTGAAATTCGAGCACCTCGAACCGAGCTGACATTTTTAGGACGGCATTGCGATAAGCGGCCATTTTGGATCCTTGGCATCAAAGTCTCCATTTATTTGGGATATCGCGAGTTTGAATCCCCGCGCACCTCTAGGCGTTGAATGCCCATGGATACTGCCATCCGGAGACCATGTAGAGGGCCTCATATTCGGCTGCGTTGTTGGAGTCCGTATACATTATCTGCAGTACGTATTGAACGGTGTCTCCTATTGGGGATGTCAAAACGACGCCAGCCCCCAGACCAGCCAACATTTTGGAGCCGTCGAAGTGCATGATCCAGTTTGAATATGTGTCGTACTCTTTAGGGAGTTCGGCTTCCGTCCATTCAGCGACGAAGTCAGCCAAAACTTGCGATTTAATAGCTCGCCGTGGCTTGTAAGTTATGTCGAACGGGAGGAGCTCGATGGCCCATTTTGCAATCCGGACTGTCGCGTCGCGGTTGTTTATAATATTGTTAAGTGGTACTTCCGAGGCTACTGTTTTCGAACACTCTTGAAAGTAGTGTCACGGCTTCCGGGATGCCATGAATACCGTGGACGCTATCTTTTGATAATGCGGGTACCGTGATTTGCATGGAGTAAGGACAGTGGACACGTAGTAAACCGGCTTTTGAAGGGGAAATTTATGTCCGTCCACTTCTCGCTCGACGACAAGCACTGCGCTTACTACTTGATGAGTTGCCGCAATGTATAATAGCATTGGTTCGCCAATGTTTGGTGTGGCCAGGACTGGGTTTGTTGCCAATATGGCATTTATTTCCTTGAGTCCGGCCGTGGCGGCGTCCGTCCACTCAAAGTGTTCGGTGCGCCGGAGGAGGCGATAAAGGGGTAATGCTTTTTCTCCCAAGCGGGAGATAAAGCGGCTTAGAGCTGCCACGCATCCAGTTAATTTTTGTATTTGTTTGAGGTCTGTTGGGGTAGCCAACTGTGACAACGCTCGAATTTTGGCCGGATTAGCTTCAATACCTCTACTGGAGACAATGAATCCCAGGAGCTTTCCTGCTGGTACGCCGAAAACGCATTTTTCTGGATTAAGCTTGATGTCATATGTTCGGAGGTTGTCGAATGTGAGCCTCAAGTCGTCTACTAGAGTTTCGACATGCTTGGTTTTAACGACCACGTCATCCATGTATGCCTCCACTGTTTTGCCGATCTGGTTTGCCAAGCATGTCTGAATCATGCACTGATATGTTGCACCGGCGTTTTTTAGCCCGAAGGGCATTGTGTTGAAGCAGAATGGGCCATATGGTGTGATGAATGCCGTTGCGGCTTGGTCTGGCTCTGCCATTTTGATTTGATGGTAGCCGGAGTATGCGTCGAGGAAACACAATGAATCGTGTCCTGCGGTAGCATCGATGATTTGATCGATGCGGGGGAGGGGAAGGGATCCTTTGGGCAGGCCTTGTTAAGGTCCTTAAAATCGACGCACAAGCGCCAGGATTTGTCCTTCTTTGGTACCATCACCAGGTTTGCTAGCCAGTCCAGATGTTTTATGTCTCTGATGAATCCGGCCTCCAATAGCTTGGCTAGTTCCTCTCCCATGGCTTGTCTTTTAGGTTCGGAGAAACGTCGAAGAGCCTGCTTGACTAGCTTGAATCCTTTTAGGATATTTAGGCTGTGTTCAGCCAGCCTGCGTGGGATTCCTGTCATGTCTGAAGGGTGCCAGTCAAAAATGTCCCAGTTCTCGCGTAGGAACTCTCGCAGTGCGGCGTCGACATCAGGGTTTAATTGTGCCTTGATGGAAGCTGTTTTTGTAGGGTCCGTTGGATGGACTTGGAATTTGACTGTTTCGTCCGCCGGCTTAAAGGAGGTGGACTTGGATCTTTTATCGAGTATCACGTCGTCCCTGTTCACCGTGGAGCGCAGCGCAATTAGTTCTTCGGCCTCTAGGGCTTCGGATAGTGCCTCAAGGGCTAGTGCAGCTGTCTTATTTTCAGCGCGGAGTGCTATGTCTGGATCACTAACAAGAGTGATCATTCCGTTGGGCCCGGGCATTTTGAGCTTCATGTACCCGTAATGGGGTATGGCTTGGAAGATTGTAAACGCCTCCTGCCCTAATAGAGCGTGGTATACGCTGCTGAACGGGGCCACTTGGAATGTAATTTCTTCGGACCTGTAATTATCCGGCATGCCGAATACCACATCTAGTGTGATTTTCCCAGCACAGCGTCCTTCCCGACTGGGGATGATTCCTCTAAAGGTTGTGCTACTTTGCTCAATGCGGCTCCAGTCTATTTCCATCTTTTGAAGACTTTCCTCATAGATGAGGTTTAATCTGCTGCCGCCGTCCATGAGTACCTTGGTGAGTCGAAAGCCGTCCACGATTGGACTGAGGACCAATGTGACTGGTACTTGGGCTGTTCTGAATTTAGGTTTGTCACTGGCATTGAAGGTAATAGCCGTGTCGCTCCAAGGATTTGTATCTGCTATGTGGCAGATTTCGGACGTGCTGTGGAGTGTTCGCTTCCGTCTATTATTTGACGCGAAGGTCTCAAAGACCGTTAAGACCGTATTGTTGTCCTCGGGGTGGTGCTCTGTGGTTTTTGGGAGGAGTAGATCCTCACCACTTTTGGCCACCTGCCGGAGTATCCAGCATGCTCTAAGGTTGTGCGTTGGTATCGCATCCGCTGTACTATGAATTTTGCAGGGTCCGTTGAGCCATCCCTCTAGTACGGTTCCTTGCCCCATAGAGGGCTTTTGCTTTTTGGTAGTTAACCCGGGTTTATTGTGATAATGCACCCTTTTATTTCAGACTGGGTTTGTATTCAGGGTCGGATTATCCCAAAATTTTATTTCGGTTTTCCAGGAGCTTTCCATCGCACAGTACTTTCGTACTATGGACACCAAGTCGGCAAAGCGTGTAATTTCGCGACGACTTATGGCATTGAGGATTCCCTTGTCCGTGCAATTATTGTAGAAGAATGAAATTGCGTCTTCCTCGCGGCAGTCCTTTATCATGTTCTTGACCAGGAGGAATCTGTCCCAGTAATGGTGTACTGTTTCTTCGGGCTCTTGCCTAATTTGGGATAGATCGCGTATGTTTGGGTGGGTGGGTGGAATTGAATCCGAATCCTCACCCAATCTAAGGCTTAGTGGCCAAGGAGTTTCTAAACTCAAAAGTTTGGATTCTTGGATGTTTTCCGGTAAATCTAGCCCGCTGCCTGATTCTGGGTTCAGGCTTTGAGTGACATCCTCCCTTCCACGGGTATCCGGCTTGGAGGGATCGGGAATCCAGACGTAGCTAGTCCTTAATATGGATGAAGGGTTGCCGCATTGTTCTTCCACCACTGCAACATGATGGGTGACCTGGGGAGAGTTAATTTCTCTCAGATCGGGTTTAGGCCCAACCTGATCATAGTCTGTAGCGATTCCCAGGGCGGCGATGCGATCCAAGAGCTCGTTCAGGGAAGAGAGCTCCATTGGATCTAACTGCTCGGCGAGTTCCGAGTTGACATGAAGATTGCTTTTGATGACCCGAGAAGTCATCATCGGCGTAGCGGCTGAACAGGCGTCATAAGAAAACCACCTAGCCGGAGAGTTTGGCCGATAGCTAGAGCTCCCTCAGCGATAGTGCCATCTTTAAAGACGGGACGAGACATCCTTCCTGGTGGCGACGGCATGGCAAAACTCTCAATGAAAGCACCAATGTCGGTGTCAAAACCGGCGGATCTCGGGTAGGGGGTCCCGAACTATGCGTCTAGGCCGGATGGTAACAGGAAGCAAGGGACACGAAGTTTTACCCAGGTTCGGGCCCTCTTGATGGAGGTAAAACCCTACGTCCTGCTTGATTAATATTGATGATATGGGTGTTACAAGAGTAGATCTACCACGAGATCAGAGAGGCTAAACCCTAGAAGCTAGCCTATGGTATGATTGTATGTTGTGATTGTTGTCCTACGGACTAAAACCCTTTGGTTTATATAGACACCGAGAGGGTTAGGGTTACACAAGGTCGGTTATAAAGGAGGAGATATCCATATGTGTATTGCCTAGCTTGCCTTCCACGCCAAGTAGAGTCCCATCCGGACACGAGACGAAGTCTTCAATCTTGTATCTTCATAGTCTAACAGTTCGGCTAATGGAGATAGTCCGGCTGTCCGGAGACCCCCTAATCTCGGACTCCCTTAGACGGCGACGCCATGCTCACCGTGAAGGTGTTCAACATGACTATGTGCAGCATGCGCTACCAGGACGACAACGATGCCAGTATGCTCTGCCTCTTCTTCGTCTCCATTTGGCGTTTTCTCACACTGATTGCTAAAAAAACTTTGTTGCATTAGGTCAGGCAATCGAAGCAGCGACAGCGACTCTGGCTATAGCAAAAGCAGCACTGAGTCTGGCTACAGCAAAAGCAGCAGCGAGGATGATCCAGAATGGAGTGGGGAAGAAGAGGAGCAGAGTGGGGATGAGGAGGTGCAGCCTATTCTGTCTGACGATGACCTCGCGATGGTGGTGGCTGACGATGGGCAAGAGATGGTGGTTGTTGAGGATGACCTAGCGATGGTGCTGCCTAAAGATGGCCTCACGATGGTGGTGGTGCCTAAAAATAACCTGACGATGGTGGTAACGTCGGTGATCCCACAGCCGGGCGACATGACCATGCCAACTGTGGTAGAAGAGTACATCCCACTGCCTCGCCACTCTAAGCACATCACGATGATGAAGGAGAAGGAGAAGAAGGAGGAGTGAACTATGTCAGGTATGTTAGATCTCCAAAATGATCTATACTTAGCTTTGTTTCCTCCGAAATGACATAGGTTAGCTCCAAAATGACCAAGTTTACCTAGGTTCGCTCCAATATGATCCATTTTAGCTAAATTAGCTCCAAAATGATCCATTTTACCTACGTTAGCTCAACAATGTCATAATTACTTATGTTAGCACAAAAATGACCTATACTTACCTTATTTTCCTGCAAATTGACATAATAAGCTTAGTTAGCTAAAAATGGGATAATTACCTATGTAAGCTCTAAAATGACACAAATAAGGAATAAGAAAAAGAAAAACAAGGAAGAGGAGAAAAAGAAAGAATATAAGAAGAAAGAGAAGAAAAAGAAAGAATAAAAGAAGAAGAATGAGAAGGAAAAGGGTAAAAACGTTCTTCTTCTTCTAGTCTTCTTCTTCTTCTAGTCTTCTTCTTCTTCTTCCTCTCCAAAATGACCTAGGTTAGCTCTAAGTTAGCTCTAATATGCTTAGTTACCTAGGTTAGCTCAATAAAGACATATACTTAGCTGCTTTATATCAAAAATGGCATAATATACTTAGTTCACTCCAAAATGGCATAATTAGCTAGGTTAGCTCCATTTTACCTAAGTATGCTTACTTCTTCTTCTTCTTCTTCATTTTCTTCTTCTTCTTCTAACTTGTTTCCCATTTTGCAGATTTCATTTACTTCACGGAAGCTTGCATGGATGGAGTGCTTCTTTTCCCTTTCTGCTTTTCTTTTGTATCGATGAACAATGTGGTACTTGTTATATGGATGGATGGATAGGTGTTGGGTGAACAATGTGAAACTATTGTAATATGTATCGATGGAACTATGTGTTGGGGAACGCAGTAATTTCAAAAAAATCCTACGCACATGCAAGATCATGGTGATGCATAGCAATGAGAGGGGAGAGTATTGTCTACGTACCCTTGTAGACCGTAAGCGGAAGCGTTATGACAATGCGGTTGATGTAGTCGTACGTCTTCATGATCGACCGATCCTAGTACCGAAAGTACGGCACCTCCGCGATCTGCACACGTTCAGCTCAGTGACATCCCATGAACTCATGATCTAGAGTGTCGAGGGAGACCTTCGTCAGCACGACGGCGTGATGACGGTGATGATGGTGCTACCAGAACGGGGCTTCGCCTAAGCACCGCTACGATATGATCGAGGTGGATTATGGTGGAGGGGGGCACCGCACACGGCTGGAAAGAATCAACTTGCGTGCATATGGAGTGCACCCCTCCTCGTATATAAAGGAGTGGAGGAGAGGGAGGGTCGGCCCTCTACTATGGCACGCCCTGGGGAGTCTAAAAGTGCAACTATCCCTAGGTGGTTTTGGTAATTCCTAACAACATATAGCTCATTGAGCTAATGCTATTTCAAGTTTATATTTCAGGAAAGCTCAATGATTGGCATGGCATGGATGAGAAAAGTGGACCCCTCAAAATGCTAAGGACAAAAGGATTGGCTCAAGCTCAAAGCTCAAGACTCTACATTTTCTATTTTAGTGATCCAAGATCACATTGAGTCTATAGGAAAAGCCAATACTATCAAGGAGGGATGAGGTGTTGCTTAATGAGGCTCTTGCTCAAAATACTTAGTGATATGCTCCATAGCCCTCAACTCTTTCTCACATCCACATATGACCTAAACCAAAAGTCAAAATTGGCCCCACCGATCTTTCTATTCGGCGCCACCGAGTTCAGATGTCATAGCCACTGCCACAAACCCTAGGCAAATCGGTCTCACCGATAGGATCTCGGTCTCACCGAGATGGGGTTGTAATCTCTCTGTTTCCCTTTGTAACGTTTCGGTCTCACCAAGATGAGCGATCGGTCCCACCAAGATTGCAATGTAAACTCTCTGTTTCCCTTTCGTAACATTTCGGTCTCACCGAAATGAGTGAATCGGTTCCACCGAGTTTACCTGGCCAACTCTCTGGTTAGCTTATTACCAAAATCGGTCTCACCGAGTTTGTGTAATCGGTCTCACCGAGATTACGTTATGCCCTAACCCTAACCATATCGGTCCTACCGAGTTGCATGTCGGTCCCACCGAAAATCCTAACGGTCTCTAGATTTGTTGAATCGGTCCGATCGAGTTTATCAATTCGGTCCCACCGAGATTGGCAAGTTGTGTGTAACGGTTAGATTTTGTGTGGAGGCTATATATACCCCTCCACCTCCTCTTCATTCGTGGAGAGAGCCATCAGAACGAACCTACACTTCCAACTTACTTTTTCTGAGAGAGAACCACCTACACTTGTGTTGAGGCCAAGATATTCCATTCCTACCATATGAATCTTGATCTCTAGCCTTTCCCAAGTTGCTTTCCACTCAAATCTTCTTTCCACCAAATCCATATCCTGTGAGAGAGAGTTGAGTGTTGGGGAGACTATCATTTGAAGCACAAGATCAAGGAGTTCATCATCAACACACCATTTGTTACTTCTTGGAGAGTGGTGTCTCCTATATTGGCTAGGTGTCACTTGGGAGCCTCCGACAAGATTGTGGAGTTGAACCAAGGAGTTTGTAAGGGCAAGGAGATCGCCTACTTCGTGAAGATCTATCGCTAGTGAGGCAAGTCCTTCGTGGGCGACGCCATGGTGGGATAGACAAGGTTGCTTCTTCGTGGACCCTTCGTGGGTGTAGCCCTCCGTGGACTCGCGCAGCTGTTACCCTTCGTGGGTTGAAGTCTCCATCAACATGGATGTACGATAGGACCACCTATCGGAACCACGACAAAAACATCCGTGTCTCCTATTGCATTTGAATTCTCCAAACCCTTCCCTTTACATTCTTGCAAGTTGTATGCTTTACTTTCCACTGCTCATATACTCTTTGCATGCTTGCTTGAATTGTGTTAAGATTGCTTGACTTGTCCAAAGTTGCTAAAATCAGCCAAGAACTAAAATTGGGAGAAGGATAAGTTTTATTTGGTCAAGTAGTCTAATCACCACCCCCCCCCCTCTAGACATACTTTCAATCCTACAGAGTCCTACTCCCACCGGGAGTAGTATCCCCCCCCTTCCATGTAATAGGAGTAGGAGAGAAGGAAAGGGAAGAGAGAAGAGAAGGAAGGAGGGGGCGCCGCCCCTCCCCCCTAATCCAATTCGGACTAGGCCTTGTGGGGCGCGGCCTGCCCTAGCCAGCCCCTCCCTCTCTCCCCTAAAGCCCATTAGGGCCCATATACTCCCGGGGGGGGGGGGTTCCGGTAACCCTGTGGTACTCTGGTTTTCTCTGAAATCACTCGGAACACTTCCGGTGTCCGAATATAGCTGTCCAATATATCAATCTTTATGTCTCGACCATTTTGAGGCTCCTCGTCATGTCCGTGATCACATCCGGTACTCCAAACTACCTTTGGTACATCAAAATATATAAACTCATAATACCGATTGTCACCGAACGTTAAGCATGCGGACCCTATGGGTTCGAGAACTATGTAGACATGACCGAGACACGTCTCCGGTCAATAACCAATAGCGGAACCTGGATGTTCATATTGGATCTCACATATTCTGCGAAGATCTTTATCATTCAAACCGCATACCGATGTACGTTGTTCCCTTTATCATTGGTATGTTACTTACCCGAGATTCGATCGTCGGTATCTCAATACCTAGTTCAATATCGTTACCGGAAAGTCTCTTTACTCGTTCCGTAATGCATCATCCTGTAACTAACTCATTAGTCACATTGCTTGCAAGGCTTATAGTGATGTGCATTGCCTAGAGGGCCTAGAGATACCTCTCCGACAATCGAAGTGACAAATCCTAATCTCGATCTATGCCAACTCAACAAACACCATCGGAGACACCTGTAGATTACCTTTATAATCACCCAGTTACGTTGCGACATTTGGTAGCACACAAAGTGTTCCTCCGGTATTCAGGAGTTGCATGATCTCATAGTCATAGGAACATGTATAAGTTATGGAGAAAGCAATAGCAACAAACTAAACGATCATCGTGATAAGCTAACAGAATGGGTCAAGTCAATCACATCATTCTCTAATGATGCGATCCCGTTAATCAAATGACAACTCATGTCTATGGTTAGGAAACATAACCATCATCTCTATGTCTCCCTCCTTGACTTGATCGCGGATAGAATTGAAGCGTCTCTTGATGTGCTTGGTTCTCTTGTGAAATCTGGATTCCTTTGCCAAGGCAATTGCACCTGTATTGTCACAAAAGATTTTCATTGGACCCGATGCACTAGGTATGACACCTAGATCAGATATGAACTCCTTCATCCAGACTCCTTCATTTGCTGCTTCCGAAGAAGCTATGTACTCCGCTTCACATGTAGATCCCGCCACGATGCTCTGCTTGGAACTACACCAACTGACAGCTCCACCATTTAATAAAAACACATATCCGGTTTGTGACTTAGAGTCATCCAGATCAGTGTCAAATCTTGCATTGACGTAACCGTTTACGACGAGCTCTTTGTCACCTCCATATACGAGAATCATATCCTTAGTCCTTTTCAGGTATTTCAGGATGTTCTTGACCGCTGCCCAGTGATCCACTCCTGGATTACTTTGGTACCTCCCTGCTAAACTGGTAGCAAGGCACACATCAGGTCTAGTACACAGCATTGCATACATGATAGAGACTATGGCTAAAGCATAGGGAACACTTTTCATTTTCTCTCTATCTTCTGCAGTGGTCGGGCATTGAGTCTGACTCAACTTCACACCTTGTAACACAGGCAAGAACGCTTTCTTTGCCTGATCCATTTTGAACTTCTTCAAAACTTTATCAAGGTATGTGCTTTGTGAAAGTCCAATTAAGCGTCTTCATCTATCTCTATAGATCTTGATGCCCAATATATAAGCAGCTTCATCGAGGTCTTTCATTGAAAAATTCTTATTCAAGTATCCTTTTATGCTATTCAGAAATTCAGTATCATTTCTGATCAACAATATGTCATCCACATATAATATCAGAAATGCTACAGAGCTCCCACTCACTTTCTTGTAAATACAGGCTTCTCCAAAAGACTGTATAAAACCATATGCTTTGATCACACTATCAAAGTGTATATTCCAACTCCGAGAGGCTTGCACCAATCCATAAATGGATCGCTGGAGCTTGCACACTTTGTTAGCACCTTTTGGATCAACAAAGCCTTCTAGTTGAATCATATACAACTCTTTTTTAAGATATCCATTAAGGAATGTAGTTTTGACATCCATTTGCCAAATTTCATAATCATAAAATGCGGCAATTGCTAACATGATTCGGACAGACTTAAGCATATCTACGGGTGAGAAGGTCTCATTGTAGTCAACTCCTTGAACTTGTTGAAAACCTTTTGCAACAAGTCGAGCTTTGTAGACAGTAATATTACCGTCAGTGTCAGTCTTCTTCTTGAAGATCCATTTATTCTCTATGGTCTGACGATCATCGGGAAAAGTCAACCAAAGTCCATACTTTGTTCTCATACATGGATCTCATCTCAGATTTCATCGCTTCAAGCCATTTTGCGGAATCTAGGCTCATCATCGCTTCCTCATAGTTCATAGGTTCGTCATGGTCAAGTAACATGACTTCCAAAATAGAATTACCGTACCACTCTGGTGCGGATCTTACTTTGGTTGACCTACGAGGTTCGGTAGTAACTTGATCAGAAGTTTCATGATCATCATCATTAGCTTCCACACTTACTGGTGCGGGAATCACTGGAACTAATGTTAGTGATGAACTACTTTTCAATAAAGGAGCAGGTACAATTACCTCATCAAGTTCTACTTTCCTCCCACTCACTTCTTTTGAGAGAAACTCCTTCTCTAGAAAGGATCCATTCTCAGCAATGAATATCTTGCCTTCGGATCTGTGATAGAAGGTGTACCCAATAGTTTCCTTTGGGTATCCTATGAAGACACATTTCTCTGATTTGGGTTCGAGCTTATCAGGTTGAAGCTTTTTCACATAAGCATCGCAGCCCCAAATTTTAAGAAACGACAACTTGGGCGTCTTGCCAAACCGTAGTTCATAAGGCGTCGTCTCAACGGATTTCGATGGTGCCCTATTTAACGTGAATGCAGCTGTCTCTAATGCATAACCCCAACATGATAGTGATAAATCAGTAAGAGACATCATAGATCACACCATATCTAATAAAAGTACGGTTATGACGTTCGGACACACCATTACACTGTGGTGTTCCAGGTGGCGTGAGTTGCGAAACTATTCTGTGTTGTTTCAAATGAAGGCCAAACTCGTAACTCAAATATTCTCCTCCACGATCAGATCGTAGAAACTTTATTTTCTTGTTACCATGATTTTCCACTTCACTCTGAAATTCTTTGAACTTTTCAAATGTTTCAGACTTATGTTTCATTAAGTAGATATGCCCATATCTGCTCAAATCATCTGTGAAGGTGAGAAAATAACGATATCCACCGCGAGCTTCAATGTTCATTGGACCACATACATCAGTATGTATGATCTCCAATAACTCTGTTGCTCGCTCCATTATTCCGGAGAACGGAGTTTTAGTCATCTTGCCCATGAGGCATGGTTCGCAAGTACCAAGTGATTCATAATCAAGTGATTCCAGAAGTCCATCAGAATGGTGTTTCTTCATGCGCTTTACACCAATATGACCTAAATGGCAGTGCAACAAATAAGTTGCACTATCATTATCAACTTTGCATCTTTTGGCTTCAATACTATGAACATGTGTATCACTACTATCAAGATTTAGCAAAAATAGACCACTCATCAAGGGTGCATGACCATAAAAGATATTACTCATATAAATAGAACAACCATTATTCTCTGATTTAAATGAATAACTGTCTCGCATCAAACAAGATCCGGATATAATGTTCGTGCTCAAAGCTGGCACCAAATAACAATTATTTAGGTCTAAAACCAATCCCGAAGGTAGATGTAGAGGTAGCGTGCCGACGGCGATCACATCGACTTTGGAACCATTTCCCACGTGCATCGTCACCACGTCCTTAGCCAATCTTTGCTTAATCTGTAGCCCCTATTTCGAGTTGCAAATGTTAGCAACTGAACCAGTATCAAATATCTAGGCACTACTGTGAGCATTAGTAAGGTACACATCAATAACATGTATATCAAATATACCTTTCACTTGCCATCCTTCTTCTCCGCCAAATACTTGGGGCAGTTCCGCTTCCAATGACCAGTTCCTTTGCAGTAGAAGCACTCAGTTTGAGGCTTAGGTCCAGACTTGGGTTTCTTCACTTGAGCAGCAACTGGCTTGCTGTTTTTCTTGAAGTTCCCCTTCTCCCCTTTGCCCTTTTTTCTTGAAACTAGTGGTCTTGTTGACCATCAACACTTGATGCTCCTTCTTGATTTCTACCTCCGCAGCTCTTAGCATTGCAAAGAGCTCAGGAATCGTCTTATCCATCCCTTGCATATTATAGTTCATCACAAAGCTCTTGTAGCTTGGTGGCAGTGATTGAAGAACTCTGTCAATGACACTATCATCAGGAAGATTAACTCCCAATTGAGTCAAGTGGTTGTGGTACCCAGACATTCTGAGTATATGTTCACTGACAAAACTATTCTCCTCCATCTTGCAGCTGTAGAACTTATTGGAGACTTCATATCTCTCAGTCCGAGCATTTGCTTGAAATATTAACTTCAACTCCTGGAACATCTCATATGCTCCATGACGTTCAAAACGTCATTGAAGTCCCGCTTCTAAGCCGTAAAGCATGGCACACTGAACTATCGAGTAGTCATCAGCTTTGCTCTGTCAGGTGTTCACAACATCTAGCGTTGCTCCTGCAGCGGGTTTGTCACCTAGCGGTGCTTCCAGGACGTAATTCTTCTGTGCAGCAATGAGGATAATCCTCAAGTTATGGACCCGGTCCGTGTAGTTGCTACCATCATCTTTCAACTTAGCTTTCTCTAGGAACGCATTAAAATTCAACGGAATAACAACGCGGGCCATCTATCTACAACAACATAGACATGCAAAATACTATTAGGTACTAAGTTCATGATAAATTAAAGTTCAATTAATCAAATTACTTAAGAACTCCCACTTAGATAGACATCTCTCTAATCATCTAAGTGATCACGTGATCCAAACCATGTATGATCATCACGTGAGATGGAGTAGTTTTCAATGGTGAACATCACTATGTTGATCATATCTGCTATATGATTCACGCTCGACCTTTTGGTATCAGTGTTCCGAGGCCATATCTACATATGCTAGGCTCGTCAAGTTTAACCCGAGTATTCTGCGTGTGCAAAACTGGCTTGCACTTGTTGTATGTGAACGTAGAGCTTATCACACCCGATCATCATGTGGTGTCTCGGCACGATGAACTGTAGCAACGGTGCATACTCAAGGAGAACACTTATACCTTGAAATATAGTGAGAGATCATCTTATAATGCTACCGCCGAACTAAGAAAAATAAGATGCATAAAGGATAAACATCACATGCAATCAATATAAGTGATATGATATGGCCATCATCATCTTATGCCTTTGATCTCCATCTCCAAAGCACCGTCATGATCACCATCGTCACCAGCTTGACACCTTGATCTCCATCGAAGCATCGTTGTCGTCTCACAAACTATTGCTTCTATGATTGTCGCTACCGCTTAGTGATAAAGTAAAGCAATTACATGGTGATTGCATTTCATACAATAAAGCGACAACCATATGGCTCTTGCTAGTTGCCGATAACTGTGTTACAAAACATGATCATCTCATAAAACAATTTATATAATCACGTCTTGACCATATCACATCACAACATGCCCTGCAAAAACAAGTTAGACGTCATCTACTTTGTTGTTGCAAGTTTTATGTGGCTGCTACGGGCTGAGCAAGAACCATTCTTACCTACGCATCAAAAACCACAACGCGGTATAGTGATTGCTTTTTGATCTTCGGAAATGACCCTATTCATTGAATCCGATTCAACTAAAGTTGGAGAAACTGACACCCGCTAGCCACCTGTGTGCTAAGCACGACGGTAAAACCAGTCTCGCGTAAGCGTACGCGTAATGTCGGTCTGGGCCGCTTCATCCAAAAATACCACCGAATCAAGAAACAACTAGTGACAGCAAGCAATATGTATATACCCACGCCCACAACGCCTTTGTGTTCTACTCGTGCATATAACATCTGCGCATAAACCTGGCTCTGATACCACTGTTGGAGAACGCAGTAATTTCAAAAAAAATCATACGCACACGCAAGATCATGGTGATGCATAGCAACGAGAGGGGAGAGTATTGTCTACGTACCCTGTAGACCCTAAGTGGAAGTGTTATGACAACGCGGTTGATGTAGTCGTACGTCTTCACGATGGACCGATCCTAGTACCAAAAGTATGGCACCTCCGCGATCTGCACACATTCAGCTCGGTGACGTCCCATGAACTCACGATCCAGCAGAGTGTCGAGGGAGAGCTTCATCAGCACGACGGCGTGATGACGGTGATGATGATGCTACCGGAACAGGGCTTCTCCTAAGCACCGCTACGATATGACCGAGGTGGATTATGGTGGAGGGGGGCACCGCACACGGCTGGAAACAATCAACTTGTGTGTCTATGGGGTGTCCCCCCTCCCCGTATATAAAGGAGTGAAGGAGGGGGAGGGCCGGCCCTCTACTATGGCGCGCCCTGGGGAGTCCACCTCCCATCGGGAGTAGGATTCCCCCCTTCCATGTAATTGGAGTAGGAGAGAAGGAAAGGGAAGAGAGAAGAGAAGGAAGGAGGGGGCGCCGCCCCTCCCCCCTAGTCCAATTCGGACTAGGCCTTGGGGGCGCGCGACTTGCCCTAGGCAGTCCTTCCCTCTCTCCCCTAAAGCCCATTAGGGCCCATATACTCCCCGGGGGGTTCCGGTAACCCTCCGGTACTCTGGTTTTCTCCGAAATCACTCGGAACACTTGTGGTGTCCAAATATAGCCGTCCAATATATCAATCTTTATGTCTCGGCCATTTCGAGACTCCTCGTCATGTCCGTGATCACATCCGGGACTCTGAACTACCTTCGTTACATCAAAACACATAAACTCATAATATCGATCGTCACCGAACGTTAAGCGTGCGGACCCTACAGGTTCAAGAACTATGTAGACATGACCGAGACACGTCTCCGGTCAATAACCCATAGCGGAACCTGGTTGTTCATATTGGCTCCCACATATTCTACGAAGATCTTTATCGGTCAAACCGCATAACGACATACGTTGTTCCCTTCGTTATCGGTATGTTACTTGCCCGAGATTCGATCGTCGGTATCTCAATACCTACTTCAATCTCATTACCGGCAAGTCTCTTTACTCGTTCCGTAATGCATCATCCCGTAACTAACTCATTAGTCACATTGCTTGCAAGGCTTATAGTGATGTGCATTACCGAGAGGGCCCAGAGGTACCTCTCCGACAATCTGAGTGACAAATCCTAATCTCGTTCTATGCCAACTCAAGAAACACCATTGGAGACACCTGTAGAGCACCTTTATAATCACCCAGTTACGTTGCGACGTTTGGTAGCACACAAAGTGTTCCTCCGGTATTCGGGAGTTGCATGATCTCATAGTCATAGGAACATGTATAAGTTATGGAGAAAGCAATAGCAACAAACTAAACGATCGTCGTGCTAAGCTAACGGAATGGGTCAAGTTAATCACATCATTCTCTAATGATGTGATCCCGTTAATCAAATGACAACTCATGTCTATGGTTAGGAAACATAACCATCATTGATTCAACGGGCTAGTCAAGTAGAGGCAAACTAGTGACACTCTGTTTGTCTATATATTCACACATGTACTAAGTTTCTGGTTAATACAATTCTAGCATGAATAATAAACATTTATCATGATATAAGGAAATATAAATAACAACTTTATTATTGCCTCTAGGGCATATTTCCTTCACTATGTGTTGGTTATGTATGTATATATGATGAAACTTGTGTGTTGGATATGTCATATGTCTGTTGTGAAATTTGTGTGTTGAAACTTGTGTGTTGAAATTGAATGAATTTAAGAAAAAAGAGGGGCTATACAGGCATATGGCAAAGCTGCCACATGGCAGCTACCTGTGCAACCTGGGGGCACTGGCAGCACCTGGGGCTGGCCTATTTGGTTACTTTGTCATCCGCTGGCAGACGGCAAAGGTGCAATGGTCTTTGTCATCCGCCAGCAGACGGCAAAGCGCATCATTAACCCCTTAACTGCCATAAGCTGCCATGTGTGCCATCCAGCGGACGGCAAAGACCATTTCATCTTTGTCGTCCATCAGCAAACGGCAAAGAGCCCTTCGTCGTAGCCTATTCAGCCGGACCTGTTGTCGTCTGCTGATGGCGGCAAAGGCCTTTGCCGTCAGCCATGGCAGATGGCAAAGTGCGTGATTCCTGTAGTGATACCTCTCCGATACACAGAGTGACAAATCCCAATCTAAATCCACGCCAACTTTACAGATACCTTCGGAGATACCTGTAGAGCATCTTTATGATCACTCAGTTACGTTGTGACGTTTGATAGCACACAAGGTATTCCTCCGGTATCCGAGAGTTTCATGATCTCATGGTCGAAGGAACATGTATTTGACATTAAGAAAGCAGTAGCAGTAAACTGAACGATCATATGCTATGCTAACGGTTGGGTCTTGTCCATCACATCATTCTCCTAATGATGTGATCCCGTTATCAAATGACAACTCATGTCTATGGTCAACGAGCTAGTCTAGTAGAGGCTCACTAGGGACACGGTATTTGTTTATGTATCCACACATGTATTTAAGTTTTTGGTCAATACAATTCTAACATGAATAATAAACATTTATCATGATTAAGGGAATATAATAATAACCATTTTATTAGTGCCTCTAGGGCATATTTCCATCAATATAATGCATTCACAGTATTCAGACATTAACTATGCTGACGTGGCACTGTATTTCCAGTTACTCTGTCAGTCTGCCTACATCGTGTGAGTCACACATGTCAAGGTCGAGGGTGAACTACGCGGAAGGGGAGAGGGGGGTGGTTTACAGCTTCGCAATTGTGTGGTATATTTGCAGCATCTAGAGCCTTTTTGTTGGGTTGCCTAAAAAAATTCAGAAAATTTAGGATAGGGCTGCTGTTGGAAACCATTTTTTTCTCTCAAATGCCAAATGAACAGATACTGCACTGTTTTATGCTGCTATTCGAGATGTTCTTAGCTGCCGAGCTTGCTTAGTAAAAAAAAATTTGACCCCGAAACCATAGAACAATTGTTCTACGATAATTCTCATTAATATAAAATTATATAGAAACTAAGCTAAAAAGAAGAAAAGTACTAGGAAAGTAAAACATTATCCAACTCCTATTTTCTCTAACATTGGAAAGTAAAAAGTAGAGACTTAAGATGAGAGGGAGGTCATCCATTGCTCCAGACTAGCAATATTCTTCCTTTTTGCTCTGTGCTTGACCAGAGAAAGATCATGAAGCAGACCTTGTTTCCAGGCTTCCAGACTTGGGTCAATGTTTCTGAAAATCTTTCCATTCCTTTGCATCCAAATATTCCAACAGCCCATGATCACAATATCCATGGCAATCTGAGGTGGGAAAGATTGTTTGAGGAACATAACATCATCAAAGGCAGATGTTCCTCCGTGCCTATTTGGAGCAATTATGTCCCAACAAGATAGGTCAAAATTACAGTCCCAGAGGAGGTGAATTGATGTTTCCTCAACATGATCATGGCAAATAGCACATTCATAGCTTTGTAGCATGAAATGTTTCCTTTTAAGCAGACTTCTAGTACTGGCTTTGTCATGCAATATCAACCAGAAAAAAAATTTGTGCCTGATTCTACTAGCTGCTTTCCATAAATCACTGAACAGATGATGCACATCTGAAGGTCCCATCACATGTTTATACATTTTACTGACAGAGAACAGACCAGATTTCCACACATAGTGCCAAATAGCAGCTTGCTTAGTATTGGGCGGCATTCCTTTGACAAGGCTCACTTGCCCTGTGAGTCGGAGCTCACTTTGGTGTGGCGTAGTGCGTTCAGGCTTCTGGCCTCGAAGCTGTTGTGTGGCTTCACCCGCTTGTACGCCTGGCGCCCTATCCCTATTTGGCGCCCACTGCCCTAGTTATAGGCGTTGGCACAAACTGGCGTACACCCCCTCCTTCCTTGTGCTCGGCCCATTAACATTTTTTTCCTTTGTGGGTTGCAAACATTTTGTCGCCTGTGTAGTTTTCTGCTCAATGTTTTGTCGTGCGTGCGTTTTTTTGGCAAGTGAACCTAGCCAGTTTTGTGAAGCTTCTAACAACTTTTTCTCTTTTCTTTTTTTGGTTTTCATGACGGTTTTTATTTGGTTTTTTCTTTTCTTTTACATTTTTTAAATGCGTGTTTTTTTCAAATTTGTGAACTTTTTATCAAATTGGTGAACTTGTTTTCCTTTAATTCATTTACTTTTTCCAATTTTTTGGACTTTTTCCCCAATCCTTGAAACATGTGTCCTTTTTTAAAATTCGTGAATTTTTTTCACATGCATTAAATGTTTTTGAAATCTGCAACCTTTTTTTGAACTCTTGAACTTTTTCAAGATCGTGAACTTTTTTCAAATGCATGAGCCTTTTTTGAACCTGTGAATGTTGTCGAGTTCGTGAACTTATTTCAAATTCATCAACTTTTTTGAAACCCATGAACTACTTTTTTTGAACTCATGAACTTTTTTGAGGTCGTGAACTTGTTTTTTGAAACCGTGATTTTTTTTTTAAAAAAGCGCAAACAATTTTTTGAATTCCTAATTTATTTTATAAAAATCTTAAAAAGTCAACGGTCAATGGCGAATGGTGGAACGATCAACCGTGACCAGCAAATCGAGAAAACCGGAGCGTCCCGTTCGAAATGCTTTCGTACTTGTGTGGGCCGGCCCATGATGGGGCGCCTGTAGGCGCTCGTTACCTTCCCTAGCGCTTAAGGCGCTGGAGGAGAGGTCTTCCCTGGCGGCCTTCGCCACTCTATGAATGTTCTTCCCAATGTTAAAGATCTGCTTCGGCCCTTCGAGAACCATGCTGCCGAGCACAACGAACCCGCACAACATCATGACCTAAATTGAAAGTAAGGTCGCAAAGATCTAGGGTCAGCCTGAAATAAACCCTATTTTCAGAAGTTAGTTTGAGGATTTGTCTAGGACAAATGTTAGAATGGAGAGTGCACGATTTGTGCAGCACATCACATCCCTCTTAATAATACATTTTCTCTCGCATCTAAAACTTTATAATTAATGAATTCATTTTATGTTGGAAATGTCAATGCAAATTCTAATACACGTCAACGGTCAGCTACACGCATGGTTATTTTCTTCATAGTGGAAAGGGTGGAGAAAATGGAATTGAGATTTTTTTTTTATGGTGATAGCTCATAGTATATCGCAAGACCGAACGATTGTGTCCGCCAAAAATTATGAAGCTCATTCCAATATGATTTCGCAGTTTCAGTCATTTATCTTAAAGTGTCAGGGTTTGAGATCCTCAAGGCTGCAACTTTGCAAACCACAAGAGACTAGATCATTGAACAAATCATCACATGCCAACAAAAGAACTATATTTGCTCCAAAGAAAACAAATACAAATCTACAAGTTTTCAAGATCTTGCATTTCATGCTAATGTCAAGAAAATGGTAGTATTATCTTCAGTTTACTGATCCTCTAAGAGGGCCTCTTCACAAGTTTAAGTATGCTACTGCTGCGCCTATGATGATCTGTATAACAGCTTCCAAAACGACACATGGTAACACAGGTACATTGAATGGTTAGTGGAGAACTCGTTTTTCGTTTATCTCAAACACAAACTGCGTTCCCGCTTGAGACTGCCAAAATCATCTCTACATGTTCAGATCAAGTCCAATGTTCATCCCGTTGTACGCAATCGGCGCGTACATCCACATTTCATCAGAGCTGAGGACCTGAAAATTGACGAGAGAAATTCGTCAGTTGCAATGTCCGCCATGGAACAATTTGTCTGATGTCGAAGCGAACTAAATTGAGCAACTGCTCACCTTGATCTGAAGTTGCAGGAATTTGACATACTGGACTGCCTCTTCAAGCATGGTGCTCATATCTACCTGCAAGATCAATACAAAAACATTGTTGATTTAGCCATTGGATCTTAGCATTTTTATTCATGTAGGCTACCAGTAGCATGAATGTTCAGAAGCATACTTTGGTTCCATTGGGCACAAGGGTCTGCAGTGTCTTCAGCCTCTCGTTGATCCTTTCCCTCCTTTTCTGCTCAAGCAAAGAACAGAGAATTAGTACTTCACATTCAGTTGCAAAAGATAATTCCTTCAGATGCGAAAGAGATGATTATTGGCAGTACCCTTGCATAGAGGCTCTGGGGATCGGTTGCCGCCCCGCGTCCAGCCCGGGCCTTGCCTTTTGGAGTAACACCAGCATCCGCAGACTCTTGAGAAGCATTCGAGTCATTGTCAGAGGTGCAGCAGCTCGCTTCGGTTTGCTTGGCATTCTTTGCTCGCTTCGGTGCAGCCTTCCTTGCGCATTTCCGACCCTGCAATTAATCAATTAGAGTCAGTATTCACACTAACAGCATGAACGTATCTTTCTAAAAGACATAGCCGGTGAACAGAATGATCAGTCATCCTCAGGACTTACTCTTGCTTGGCCCTCGATTTCTTCTTCCACCGAGTGCTTTCTCTTGTTAGTAGCACTGACCGAGTTGAGAACCTCGCAGCTTGACTCGCCGTTCCCGAACAAATCATGGGAAATGGTTGGAATCATATTCAGATACTCGATAGCACCTTGCTCCTGGACCAAGTTCAGGTCCTGTGGTGCAGTGCAGGAGCTGATGCCCAGGGTCTCACTTGAATCACCCAAATAGTAGCCCATACACTCGGATGGAACAGCAAAGCTACCATCATTGCTATCACTACATGCACTTGTATTAAGATCAGTGTCATAGAAGGATGGATGGGAAGCCTGGTACCAAGGCAGATCCTGCTGGGCATCCTCGCCATGGGAGGGGAAGGTGCCAAGCAGCTGCGCTATGATATCGGACTCCTCGCCCTGCGGCGGGAAGTCAAACATGGTCCAGCCAGCCTCCGAAATCAGGCCTCCAGCCTCCATTGAGATGTGAATTTGGGACTTGGGAGCCTTGGAGGCGAAAGGCGGCCTGGGGAGTGTGGTTGGAGGCACTTGCTGTTGAGAGGGGTGAAGACAAATGCACAACAGTTCAGGTGCTTTTATACTGTTCAGAGTTCTGAGAGGTTGCAGGGAACAACATCTGCAGAATAAAGAAAATGTGAGCATGAGTAAACAAAGGACAGTCAATGGGTGGCATGAAGTGTGTGGTGATAGGTTTGCGATCAGCAACAGACATTGGTATGTTGTGAGGATGTGAAGAGCTGAAGACGACAAGTTTGAAGAATTTCAACTGCTGGTTGGTGGGCAAGACAGTGACTTGTCCAAGATTACAGTTATGCGGCCTGTCTCCGAAGAAACCGCACAATGATTAGAGACATTTTACTAATCATTGGTCCATGATTCATCGAGGACAGGCAAAGGAAGTCTATGAGCTCTGAACCGGGATAGCAAGAGTTTACCTTGGAATAGAATAGAATAAGATCAAGACAACTATGTGCTCATGCTTTCTTTCTTTCAAAAATATGTGTACTGGTGTTGGTTAGAGATGGAATAAACAAAAGTAGGATATGCAAAGACATGCCTGCACGAACATGGTGGAAGGAATCTGAACATTCTTAAGAACTCAAAAGAGGATATATGAAAGCACGCCTCTATGGATATCACGGTCTTGATCTGCAAATAATTCTCACACCCTGTGCCCGCAGCAGCAGCAGCAGCATTGATGTTCAACACTTGCAAGATGTTGGAGGTTGGTATCCTGAAAGATTTACCACATTGACATTTTACACACGATAACCGACATCAATCTAGTTAAACTTTCTATCCTGAACTAACATAGAAATAAGTTTCTGCCAACAGCATCAAACCAGAGAAATGCAGTGATAATGGACCAGCAAAATGTGCTGAAAAAATGAACAGATCTGTATCATTCATTGTCATCACTTGGTTTCTTCATTCTAACGTATCCGAAGGTCAACATGGTAACATTACAGCAACATTCCCAAAAAACTGTGTTGAAACCCCAGTTAGATCTTAAATTCAGATTATGGCACGTTTTAACAATCAATGAGCATGTGCATCACCAGAATGGGTGCCACAATGTAGGTCTCCCTTTAAGGTGTCAAGTTTGCGCGACATCCGACATGGAGATCTGATCCTGCTATCCTCATGGGTAGGAAGTGATCTGCGTATATATCTAGTAATCAATAGCTGCACATGACTCAGATCCACCACAATGCACAAATCAGCTGTACTTCTGTCATGTTCTGAAAAAAGATTGCATGCCCCTCTTTGGTAAACAAGAACAACTAAGATGCTGGCAAGGAGAATGATTCAAAGGAAACAATACGAGGTTAGTTTATGGCCCATGATCCCTACCCTTTAGCTGTATCAAAGAAGCAAGGATGCCTCTGATGTTACGCGGCAAAATATGCATTACAGAAGACCTAAACAGGCAAGCAGATATCATTAACAGAGTAGAATGAATAGCTTGACATGAGATCATTACTAAATATGCGGTTACGTTTATTTTCTGCTTCCTAGAAGGTCAACTAATAGCATGGGAAAGCCAAATTGCTTGTGAGATTACTCCCTTTCGAATATCCTAAAAGACATTCTCTTGTTAGTGTTTCCTAGCTTTTAAATTATGTGCACAAACTGGCACGAATAAACTATGTTGAGGAATAGGCTTCCCCTGCTATGGTTTCTGTGAAGAATAATAGTTTTTTAAGATGAACATAGCTGCTTGAAAAGATAGCTAAACTTACAGATCTAAGAATATCTCTACATGTTCCTTTTTCACTTCCTCAAAGTCATATCGTAATTTTAAGTTTTTGACATTATTATAAAATGGGAGGTTATGTTTTATAAACAAACATTATTTGTATAAATAGGAGTCCAATATTTTAAAAAGTATGTCAGTTAGTTTGTTTACCTGCTCATAGTAAATATCCGAGTAATGAATTGTGGGGAGGTGGGAGCAATTTACCATGTCAGCATTAAGTGATCACAATCCACAGGATTCTAAATCAACAAATATATTACTAAATAAAAGCAGAAGTAAGAATATAAGAGTTGTGATATTTATGTCACTTTCAGTTGACAAAAGTAATGCAATATTGTTTACTATTTCATTATTTGTGTTGATCGCACAAAAGTCAATACGATAGTTTACCAAGAAACCAAGTTCCTCAATGTATTTTCCGAAGTTAATAGCAAGGGGGAAATTAGGGCACTAACCAGTAAAAATTGTTCACATTGCCGTCTAAACTAGTCAAACACAGATATTGTGCTATGACTGAACTATGTAGCTTCCAAACGAAGTCATGCATCGATACCAAAACATCAGATACAGTTTCCATTCAGCTTAAACATATTCAATGAGAAAACATTTTATCAAACCACAACCTAAAAAGTATGCAGGCACCAATGTCAAGATAATATATTTCTTTCTTCATATATGAAGATTGATAGTAGTTACACTGCCCCTATCCCCAGAAACCACAAAGAATTTCAACATTCATCAGTTAATGCCAGGCAAAAGAAGTCAAAGTAAACAGATGAAACTTTCGAAGAACATGAAACAAAATAGAAGTCAGAGATTATACATAATAGTTCAACGTCAAAAGGAAATCCTGAAACTATTCCCTGAATACATAAATAACTTCGAAGTCAAACAATACTCTGGCATCTTCGATTAGGACATCAGACAAGGAAGCATCAGAATTAATTCACAAATTGTTGACTATGGCTGCAAAAAGAACACCCTAGCAAAACATTTTGGCCATATAGTTTCGAGTTCCAACTTTCAAAAGCATAGCTCAGTTAAGCAATATTGCTACTCCGTTCCCAAATATAAGCCTTTTTAGAGATTTCAACAAGGGACTAGATACGGAGCAAAATGAGTGAATCTACACTCTAAAATATGTCTATACATCCGTATGTTGTAGTTCATTTGAAACCTCTACAAAGACTTATATTTGGGAACAGGGGGAGTAGTTAACAAAAATAGACCATGATACATGCTCAGAAAGAAATGAAATTCCAACTGGATACAAAACTACTGAAGTTCCTGTATCCTTTGAAATTACCTTCTCACAGGTAGGTAGTTCAATTATAGCATGATGATAACCCAAAAAATTCAAACAAGAACAGAATTATTGTTGGCAAAGATTCAAGATCCTGATCGACCTGAGCAACTAATTTTTATTTATTCAGAAGTGCAATTCTGTCTGGGGATTTTCCAACCATACAAGTACTAGAGGGAGTAGGTAAGATCAACCGCATGACATGGCCAGATGCAACTCATAACTCGACCGACACTAAGATGGTACAATGTACGTACATTTGAGTAGACACACATCAAACTACAAAAACATAACCATAACCCAACATGGCCAATGGTCATCGAAGAAACACATCCATGAGTGTACCAAGTACAGACACCACAAAAATCTCAGATAAATGCAGGAGATCTGAATACATCAACAAAAAATGGGTCGGCAATTTTCAGTCATGACAAGCACCAACAAAGCATGAAAGTAAATAATGCTAGCAAGTAGCAACAGAAACAAACTTCAGTACAGACTATCCTTCATTGACATGAATAATTTGCACTGTTTTTGACAGAAATAAGCCACATATTACAGGGAACAACAATCAAGTCTGCATTCCCAAACAGTTCCAGAAGGACAAATTTAAAGATAAAACTTTTATTGAGCAGCTCCAGATAGGAACTAGCTAAGATTGTAACGGATATCTTTGCTGCTTCCAGTATAGTTCCAGAAGGGAAACATCATTGGAACAACTCAAGAGTCACAACTTGTTTCATACTGACTCGTCTGCCTGCACTAGGACAAAAACTGGCATGTCCCCCAACTTGTCCCGGCCCTGAAATACATGCCATGGTTAGGACATACATGCAGAAGGGAAACATCATTGGGACAAACCAAAATTCTGATGATAAGCAACTATAAGTCATATCTAACTAGAATTCAGTTTTGCTCATAGATGAAAATTATGATTCATTAAGCTGTAAAATTCATGACCTTAGGCAGTTAATTAATTATTATTTCAAAAACTGCAGAAAAGCGTAGTTTAAGTGTTTCGCTGGTGAACTTCTGATCATGGCTTGCACATCTTTCCTTCCTTGTAGCTAGCCTCAAGTCATAAGGTGCATTCTCAGTCTGCTTGTACCAATGGTAGTGTGCATGAACTAGGCATTGTGTTATTCAACTGCACGAGGATAAAAGCACATGGAGCACGAAACTGTCTAATCCTAGTATATTTAGGTGGATAACAAGTGGTATAATCCTCGATAGAATCACATCAATGTGAAGTTCCTTTGTCCTTTATTCATGCAACTAATTCTCATAGTTGCATGCATTAACTACATGAAACCAAACCTCCCAATGATTACTTATCAAAAGCTAACCAAACAAAAAATACATGAATGGAAAATTCCTAATAAGAGCATGACAATAATTCTAACAATTAAGTATGACCAATGTTCTGTTCACCTAAACAGGGAGATATGCATTGGAAGTAAAATGTACCTTCAGCTCTGGCAGTTCAATAACACAGGCACACTCAACCACCTTTGCTCCAACACGCTCTACAACGTAGGACATCATTAAGATAAATGAATCAGCATATATGATAAACAATAGGAAAAAATGTAATAAGTTTGGGGTGCAAATGGGTAACCTTTAGGGAAACCCTCTAACCATCTTTTGTTCAAACAAATGAACTAGGTTTCTCTTTAGTTCAAACAAATGAACTGGTTTTCCAAAAGTGATGTGAGCACCCTAAGGGTCACCAATTCACGCCTCTGCTATATAAGCATAATTGGACAGCATTCCATTCGGAACTTGGGAGGTATGTTACCATTTGAAAGTGCATTCAATCCCAGTGGGTTTTGATGATAAATAACAAGCCAAATAACAAGCCATTAAGGGGCTAATAATTTTCATGAGTGAAAGCTCCGATTTAGTCTCACGGAAGTGAAGTGAACCGATATTAGTGTATCCCCAAACGGAGAAGTTAAAAGATGACATCAAAACCAACAGAACATTAGTGTCCCTAGTCTTAAGTGATCAAGCTTACATTGGGTGTATATATGCAAGTCATACTGTTAAGGGGGGTTCCATGGAACGCTCGCAAAATAGCTCAATGCACATTACTCGAACCTTGCCACGCAAAGACAAAATTCTTACCTATATGCAAACCAAATCTATACAAGCCAGAGTATTTGGGTTGGAGCCAGACAGACCAAGCTTGTTTTCATCAGGCCAATCCAAACCCCTCGGCCAAGAATGGACATGTTTGGGCTCCCCATAGAAGCCTTTGTGGCTCCCTATGATGAGCAGCCAAAGTGTCCCGGGTGGAAACCGAAGTCTCTAGATCTGACCCAGACTGTCCGGATCTGGATTGATTGACCCAGTATGAACGCCTCGGCTGTCCCTACACATACCTGCGCTACCTCGGGAAGCTTTTGTGGCTACCTATATTGGGCATCCAGAGTTTCCGGGTGGAAGTCGAGTTCTCTAGAAACCGAGAGTCCAGGTGGGAAGCAGTTGGTCGGTTGTGCGTGGTAGCTGCCACATCGGCCAAAGTGGTTGTTGGTTATTGAATCCAGAGTGCTGGATCCGAGTTGGACAGTTAACTGTCAAGGTTTTCGCAGAAAAATCCAGACAGCTAGTTTTAGAAGGAACTATTTAAATACTTTGCATATGCACGAATGTGGACATTTAATCTATGAAGGATTTTTTTTTATGATCAAAGTTCAAAGATGTCGGCTAGAGAGGAGGGTGAATAGGCAACTACCAAATTTTATTCCAAATTAGATATTTTCTTAGAACTGCAGAACTGAAATATTTTATGAATAATTGAATATGAATTGATTTTCTTAAAAAAGTTAAACCTTTTCAAATAAATGCAGAATTAAAAGGTTCTCTCACACAAAGCTAGGTAGAATAAACTATATGAGCTAAGCAACTAGTGGCCCTAGCAACCGAGGTAACAAGCTAGTAAAGTAGGCGGAAAGAGTAAACCAACGAGAGGACAATTTGTCGCCGAAGTTTGGATCCTTGAGGGATTTTACGTGTTGAGGTGTCCGATGACAAAGGTCAGGTCTGGCTCTCTCTCTCTCAAGCTTATTCCTCTCAAAGGAGCCCCATGTATTTTCCTTTCAAAGGTGAACCATAGCCTTTACAAACTTGGTGAGTCTATCGACAAACTATGAAGCTCTCAAGGGACTCCAACCGTCTAGAAGACCCTACCAAAAGAAATAAGTTTGATGAATCTTTGGAGATGAACTGGATGCATCTCTCAGTGTAGATTTCAAATCTCAAACATGTCCTTGGTCTTCCTCTCAAGGATTATCACTAGGTACTTCGAGAGACGTGGGAGAGCACTTGAGGATGAGGAACCAGGAAATTGGCTGGCAAAAAGCTCCATGTGGTTGGCAGCTATCTCAAGTTTGGGGTGGGGGTTATGTATTTTGCAAGTTGCAACTCAAATGAACCTTGAATAACAAGGTTTTCCATTCACGCATTTAAGATATTTTCTACACAGGAATAAAGCACGTTAAGAACTGAACATAGAAGCTCACCAATAAGTTTGGCAGCGGCACAAAGGGTTCCCCCTGTGGCAATTAGATCATCCACAATAAGGACTCGGTCATTGGGCTGCACAGCTCCTACGTGCATTTCAATTTTGTCAGTGCCATATTCCAGAGAATATTCTTCCGATATCACCTCACCTAGTATAAATATGCAACATTATTAGCTAATGCATCCAGTTCGAGACCTGAAGTATACCTGTTCAATAAAAGCAACTTCTGCATATTAAGCACTGAAAGAACATACCAGGTAATTTTTTCGGCTTCCTTATTGGAACAAACTTTGCACCTATGGCTAATGCAATGGGAGGACCAAAAATGAATCCTCTGGCTTCAACACCTGATAATAATAGCAACAAATATGATAAATTAACACCAGAGAAAATAAAAACCACATTTACAGTTTTGTCCTTTAAATAATAGGAAAATTAAAGACAAAAGGCATTCTGCTTAATTTCACATTACCAGCAACTACAGTTATGTCTTTGTCCTTGTACCGCTCGACAAAGAGGTCAGTGGTGTCACGGAATGCCTGCGGATCGAGAAGCAAGGTTGTGATGTCCTGAAACAAAATCCCTGCATGAAGAAACAACGAGATACATGATTAAATTAAATAATTATTATTCCTTGCATGTAACAATATAGATCACACATGATCCTGCTCTAAAGGTACACTTGCCATTTACCAACAGCTCAACACCACCCAAACCAATAGTTCACATGTCGCCCATCATTGCAGAAAAATCAGGGCATGACTATAAGCAAATTGCTACCAGCCAGAATCAATTCCATGTTCCACAATTTAAGTCCCTGTTCACTAGCCTATAAATGATAAGTAATTGTATAAATCTACCATTAAGAAATCTATGGTAGTCTCCTGTTTGCTTAGCTTCCTACACAAGTTGTTACAGCTGTTGGCAAATGGCAATGGCAATTGACACATCCTGCTTGTAACGACTATTGGTTCACCATAAAAACACAGGAATTTCTTACTTCATTTACCGCAGCAGCAATATGCTACAACACCAATTTACACTATTTAGTTAGTTCTAAGTTCTAACCTAGGAGATGTATGGTCTATACACTTGTGAGCTGAAGTTTACCTTACCAAACTTTCACGATTGTCTTGAGTAAAATATGGCTGTCGTTTTGTTCGATGCCATGATTTCGATAAGATTTTATATTCTCCAGCACTAGCTCAGTTATTTCGCAACACCTTATAATGGTCATACTAAAATTTAGCGTGGTTTACATCTGCTCCACTTGAGCAAAATACACCAAACCGGCGTCCACCCGCTGCTACCTGTGAAGTCTAACAAATGATAACCACAGGACAAAACCGCGTAAACCACAGGGACTAGCATAGCTTGGCCGACTTCCGCGACACACCAGGTAGCAACCCGCCGCCGGCCCCACGGCCACTGGGCATCCACCAGATCGACCCACCCACCCGAGCGAGCAAGCGAACGGCTAGGGGTTCTAGAGGGGGGAGCGGGGAGAGGCATCGACGATGTGCACTCACCTGGCTTGGGGAAGTTGGGGATGGCGCGGATGCTGGACGCGATCCGCTCCACGCGCCCGTCGGATGCCATCGCGACCGCCGCCGACCCTCGCCCGCGCCGAAGCCGCACGCCTCCGGGGGATCCGAACCGCAGCGCGACCGAGCTCGGCGAGCGCGCGCCGCCGGGGAGTGTCGGAGTCGGAGTCGGGGCCGGCGCGGTGGGGCAGTGCGGGGTGAGGAGGAAGCGAGAAGGGAGCATGCCTCTTTAACTAGCTGCGCCCTCGCCGCGAGCGCCGTCAATTATAACGGCGACAGCCCGGGGGAGAGGTCAACCGGAGCTGACACGTGGGTCAATGTTGAGGGCCGGTCCCACCCGTCATTGTGACTGCGGTTCGTTGGGATTGCGCAGGCGTTGTGTTCTGGGTTTATTTTGATTCGCTCGCCGCCGCGGGGTGGCGGGCCCGAGGGGTGCGCGAGGTTCATGCGGCCTCCACCAACCGGGAACGGCTTCGATATGTGGGCCCTCGCCGTGGAGGGTTTGTTGGGCGGCTGACGTGTGGGCCCGCCGCTGCCCAGACGAGACCGGTACGACGGCCTTTCTCTTGCCGTCTCGCGTAAAGGACATAGTATATTTCTGGAATTTTTTTAGAGGATATTTCTGGATTTTCGTAAGAGGTAAATGCACCACTGGTGCTTAAATTTGCCATGAATTATCAGTTTACTGTATGAACTTATGGTGTACAGATAATGGGGGTAGACTTGTGTGAGATCTCACATTGAATGAGATCGATTTTAAAAAAATAATACATGTTCAAACGTTCTTAAATTTTTTGTAGACACTCATCAATGTTTGATATAAAATCTCAAAAAAAATCATCTCCTAATTCAACTTACATCAATAGAAACAAAAAAGACAAATTCGAATATGAATAGTGTCAATCTTCATATTCGAATTTGTCTTTTTTGAATCTCTAAATGTACAACGAGTTTTGAGCTGGGTTTTTTGGAACTGTAGACATGCCCCACATAAATGTTGTGAAATAATTTTAGATTCTTTCGAAATGTCTAAATATGATTTCTTTTGGGGGGGAGGGGGGGGATTGATCTCATTATCTCACCTAAATGTGAGATCTTACACGTCTCCCCAGGATGTCTCTCGGCCTCTCGCCCGAGTGGTGTCAGATGCTCCCGCTAACCCACCTTGTTTGTACAACTATCGGCTACTCTTCTCCTTCTGCCAACGCAGATAGCTGTAGCGGTGCATGAATAAGTAAATTTAACGAAACCGGTATGTACCCGTGAAGTATCTGTCGATCATGTCAACATTCAAGATGCACGCTGTCCTTTGACTAATAAACTAGTAAGTCTTTTATGGGTTGAACTACATTTCTATACCAATCTGACACCACCTGACCAATACATGAACATGCCCCTACAACCTTTCTATTTAGTCATGCATGTGTACTCCCAGACCACTCAACGTATAATACTAACATTTTACTTTCTTGTTAGCTATTAAATGATATCTTTCAAATAAATGTTTTTACTTTTAAATATTTATATATATTTGAATTCCTAAAGACAAGATCTTTAAAACAAGACCAATATTCAATATATTTTAGCGTAGTTTAAATTTTTACCATGTCATTCGCTTTGGCATTTCAAAAAACGGATTTAACTCATTTCCAAAAACTCGTTTCACTTTGTTTAAAAAACTGATTTCACAATTAAGAAAAAAATGAGTCATTTGAAAATACATATTTGACTCATTCCAAAAAAGGTTGGACTCATTTTGGAAAATTAATTTTATTCATTTTAAAACATTGATTTCACTCATATCAAAACACATATTTAAGTCATTTCAAAGAACCGGTTTCACTCACTTCGAAAAGGTGATTTCACTCATTTTGAAACGATGTTCTCACTTATTCCAAAACACATATTTCACTCATTTACAAAAAACAATTTCACTTATTTCGGAAAATAGATTAGGGTTGTGTCAAATAACAAATTTAACTCAATTTAAACACCGATTTCACATGTTTGGAAACACATATTTCATTCATTTCAAAGAACGGGCTACACTAATTTCATAAAACTGATTATACTCATTTAGAAAAAACTCATTTCACTATGTTAAAAAAATGATTTCACTCATCTGAAAAAACTGATGTCACTCATTTCAGAATAATAATTTCACTAAGTTGAGAAAACAAATTTCACTCATTTTCATATTTCAGTTCGAAATGGATTCCAGTCAATGCGAGAAATTGATTTCACTCGTTTAGAAATTGATTTCACTCAAAGCAAAACACCGATTCCACATATTTCCAAAAACTGATTTGACTCAATTCAAAAAACAAATTCACTTGTTTCGTAAAACCGATTTCACTCATTGAAAAATGTTCAAAATAATTAGTTTCATATGTTTTACATGACTAGTTTCAAAATTCTGAAATAACAAGTTTCACGTATTTCACACCCAAAAATGTGTCATGTGTATGACAAACATATTTCACTCACTTTAAAAAATTGGTTTCACCCAATTCAAAGATCATATTTCACTATTTTCATAAAGCTGATTTCACTCATTTCAAACGTTGAAATTTAAACGTGTTTGAATGTATTCAAGATTGATCTTGTTCTAAAGGTCTTGGCTCCAAGAGTTCAAATATATACAAAGTTTCGAAAATTAAATTTTTGTTTTGAAGACATGAACAATGTAAATAGTGAAAAGGCAATTAAAAGTGATGGATTTAGAGATGAAGAGAGAAGAGATAATGTCAGAGACATGCATGTCATGGTGTGTACCATGAGCAGTAAAAAGAGAGAGGCAGGACCATGCATGCGTCCTTCGCATGTGCATGGTGGGCCTGATCTGATGAAATACGATGGCTTAAATAGAGAAAATAGAGGAATACAAATGTACACAACTGGCAGCATGCTATTGGTGAGAGAACCTGCTGAAATCTGAGATGGACTCTAGGCCCATATTGCAATTTCTGAAAAATCCCTAAGGGCCCATGTGGGTTATATGGCACTAGGTGTGGTGGGAAGTTTAGTCCCACCCCGGAAGTGGAAGGAGAGTTGGAGTGGTTTATAAGGGTTTCTCTTCTACATGCTATTGGAGCTTGAGAAGAGAAGAGGCCCTCGCGCACTCCTCCTCCGCCGCCCGCCTCGCCACGCCACGCCTCGCCTCGTCACGACGCGCCGCGGGTTGCGGGATTGAGCCGAGCCGGCTAAGAATCTGGCAGATCCCTTTACAAAAGGGCTATCACGTGTTGTGATAGATAATGCATCGAGGGAGATGGGTATGAGACCCACATGAGTTGCCATGGTGGTAACCCAACCTATGTGATCGGAGATCCCGTGAACTAGGACCTGGGAAAACAAGCCAGTGGTGAACTGAGGAGAGTAACTATACTAGCCCACTCCGTTGGAGATGCAATACTCTCGATATTGTATGGTAGGATGACTACGGTCTCAATGTGTTCCAAAGCTTATAAAAGCAAGATGCTATCCTACAGAGCGATCTTTGGAGGAACACACCTATATGAGCCCGACTGCTGGTCACAGTCTATGAGATTGGGGTGATCTCTAGTAAGCTCATGAATAGGCCAGGAGTGTGACTTATATGCTCCACCCGAGGGGTCAACCTTCGGCAGCCTAGTACTAGTAAGACATGTAGTGAAACTTCTTTACGCCAAACTGACAATTCAAGGCATAGTCCATTGTTCAGTTGTGAAGGAGTGTAGCCACTTGTTCTAGGTGAAGTTCAACCTTAACAGGTCTTTACTGAAACACTGGTATATCGAAACAGCAATTGGAACAGAGGACACAATGGGCCCTCGAGATCTGGTGGGGGATTGCTGAAATCTGAGATGGGCTCTAGGCCCATATTGCAATTTCTGAAAAATCCCTAAGGGCCCATGTGGGTTATATGGCACTAGGTGTGGTGGGAAGTTTAGTCCCACCCCGGAAGTGGAAGGAGAGTTGGAGTGGTTTATAAGGGTTTCTCTTCTACATGCTATTGGAGCTTGAGAAGAGAAGAGGCCCTCGCGCACTCCTCCTCCGCCGCCCGCCTCGCCACGCCACGCCTCGTCACGACGCGCCGCGGGTTGCGGGATTGAGCCGAGCCGAGCTCACACCTACGCGCTTATTTTTGCCAGTCACTAACGGAGAGTTTTCTGACAGCTGGGCCACGATCTGAGACGTCGGATCGTGGGCTGTCACGGACTCGAACGTGGGTCGAGCCCACGTCTCTCCACGCGGCTGCGCCTATAAGTATGCGGTGTCTCCTAACCCTAGCCGCCACGAACAGATCACATCTGCTCACGCGCACGCCCACCGTCGTTCCTTTGCTGCTGCTGCCGCCGGTGACTCCATCCCGTCCGCCACGTACACGGTCGACGGGAGAGCAGGTCTCCGAAACCACGCCCTTCTGGTTCCTGTACGGGGTGAGGGGCGAATAGGTTTTTGGGCAGCGATTACGCGACTACTCGCTTCCGATCGTCTACTTCCTCTACGTCCGCGTCGCCTTCATCATCACCATGTCCACCGACGCCGACCGTGCCGCCGCCGAGAAAGCTGAAGCCGACAAGAAGGTCGCCGAGGACGCCGCTGCTGCCACCAAAGCCGCGGCCTCTGCGTGGCCTACTGGAGGGTATAACTCGTTTATCCCGCTCCTGATTATTTTCATATTAGCAGTACTAGCAGTATGTGTAGATTTGTCTACTGTTTTCTTAGTACGTGCATGTTCAGATCAGAGTCAGTACGTCATCAACTTAGTCAATGCCATGCTAGTGATTTACTCATGGATTAATTTAATCGAGAAATTGCATATTTACTCAACAATCCAAAAACCTATTATGTGTAGGAATTTCTCGGCAAGTGGCTTTGCCGCTGCACTGAAACCGGATAAGTTTACCGGTACATACTTCAAGCGTTGGCAGACTTAGACCACGTTATGGCTCACGGCTATGAACGTGTTCTGGGTCACCGGTGTCTCCACGGGAACGATTGCTCCTGAACAGGAGAAGGCGTTCAAGGAGGCTACCGTTGTGTTTCTTGGAGCAGTTCTTAGCGTGATCGGAGATAAACTGGTCGACGCATATTTACATGTGCATGTCGCCAAGGACTTGTGGGAGGCGCTCGAATCTAAATTCGGGGCCGCCGATGCAGGGAGCGAGATGTATATTATAGAGCAGTTCCACGATTACAAGATGGTTGAAAACCGTCCTGTATTGGAGCAGGCTCATGAGATAATATGCATTGTTAAGGAACTTGAGCTTCTCAAGTGCGAGTTACCGGGCAAGTTTGTCGCGGGCTGCATAATCGCTAAGCTCCCTAATTCCTGGAGGAACTTTGCCACCACTCTGAAACATCAGAGGTGTGAATTCTCTGTGGAGGATGTCATTGGCCATCTGAGTGTTGAGCAGAATTCGAGGGCAAAAGACTCGCACGGAAAAGGGGCCGAAGGGACTTCTGTTGCCAACATTGTGAACCAGAAGAACTTCAACTCCCACAAGCCCAAGGGAAAGAACGGTGTCCAACACAATACCGACTTTAAGAAGAAGGGTAAGAAGACCTTCAAGAAGAACAGGAAGGACGAGGGCTGCTTTACTTGTGGTTCAGTTGAACATTGGGCCAACAAGTGCCCAAACAAGTATAAGAAGTCAGGACAGGACTCCAAGTTTGTCAACATGATTGTGGGCAACAATGAGAATGGTGCATCTGGGTACGGTAATTTATTTACTGTTTTTTCAGTGTTTCAACCCAACGATTGGTGGGTGGACACAGGTGCAGGTGTTCATGTGTGTGCTGACATTTCATTGTTCACTTCTTACCAGGTCACAGGTCACGGGTCCGTATTGATGGGGAATGGCGCGAGTGCTTCTGTTCATGGTGTTGGCACGGTCGATCTGAAGTTTACTTCGGGAAGGATCGTGCAGCTGAAGAACGTGCAGCATGTCCCCGCCATCAAGAAGAACCTCGTTAGTGGCTCCCTTCTATGTAGAGAAGGGTTTAAGTTGGTTTTCGAGTCTAATAAATTAGTTGTTACAAAATATGGACTCTTTGTTGGAAAAGGTTATGAGAGCGGAGGGATGTTCCGCCTTTCCCTCGCAGATTTTTGTAATAAAGTCGTGAACCATATTCATTCGAATGTTAATGAATCTGAAGTTTGGCATTCACGTCTTTGTCACATTAGTTTTGGTGTTATGACGCGGCTAGCAAGTTGGATTTAATCCCGAGTTTCACTTTAGCCAAAGGTTCTAAGTGCCTTTCATGTGTGCAAGCTAAGCAACCTCGCAAGCCTCATAAGACCGCGGAGGAGAGACACCTGGCACCATTAGAACTCATACATTCTGATCTTTGCGAGATGAATGGTGTGTTGACTAAAGGTGGAAAGAGATACTTCATGACATTGATAGATGATTCCACTAGATATTGCTATGTGTATCTGTTAAATACTAAAGATGAGGCTCTACACTACTTTAAAATCTATAAGGCAGAAGTTGAAAATCAACTTGAAAAGAAAATTAAACGAGTCCGGTCAGATCGTGGTGGAGAGTACTTCTCGAGTGAGTTTGATTCCTTCTGTGCGGAACACGGCATTATTCATGAGAGGACGCCTCCCTATTCACCCCAGTCAAACGGGGTTGCCGAGCGGAAAAACCATACTCTAACTGATTTGGTTAACGCCATGTTAGATACATCGGGTTTATCCAAGGCATGGTGGGGGGAGGCTATATTGACGGCATGTCATGTCCTGAATAAAGTTCCGACAAAGGATAGTGAGATCACTCCCTATGAGAAATGGGCAAAGAGAAGGACGACACTCTCGTACTTGCGCACTTGGGGCTGTTTGGCGAAAGTCAACGTGCCGATCCCCAAAAAGCGTAAGCTTGGACATAAGACCGTGGACTGCATTAATTTGGGCTACGCTAAGAACAGCATTGGCTATAGATTTCTAGTAGTGAAATTTGAGGTACCTGGCCAGAAGATCGGTACAATTATGGAGTCTAAGGATGCTACATTCTTTGAGGATATTTTTCCTATGAGAGATATGCAAAGCACTTCTAGACAGGAATCTGAGGAGACTCCTGAACCTGCCATCCCTATGGAATATTATGAACAAACACATGATGAAAATCCCGAGGAGGATGACGAGGAAACCCTTGGTAGGGGCAAGAGACAAAGGACTGCAAAGACCTTTGGTGATGATTTCTTCGTGTACCTCGTGGATGATACTCCCACTTCTATTTCAGAAGCGTATGCCTCTCCAGAAGCTGACTACTGGAAGGATGCGGTCCGTAGCGAGATGGATTCCATCATGGCTAATGGGACATGGGAGATCACTGACCGTCCCTATGGTTGCAAACCACTGGGATGTAAGTGGGTGTTCAAAAAGAAGCTTAGGCCCGATGGTACGATTGAAAAGTACAAGGCTAGGCTTGTGGCCAAGGGCTATGACCAGCAAGAAGAGGAAGATTTCTTTGATACTTATTCACCTGTGGCTAGACTGACCACCATTCGAGTATTACTCTCGTTGGTGGCCTCACATGGTCTTCTCGTCCATCAGATGGATGTTAAGACGGCTTTTCTAAATGGAGAGCTAAAGGAGGAAATCTACATGCAACAGCCTGATGGCTTTGTGATAGATTGTCAGGAATGAAAGGTGTGTAGGTTGATAAAATCTTTATATGGCCTGAAACAAGCACCTAAGCAATGGCATGATAAGTTTAATACAACTCTTACATCTGTTGGTTTCGTTGTTAATGAGGCTGACAAATGTGTATACTATCGCCATGGTGGGGGCGAAGGAGTTATACTGTGCTTGTATGTTGATGACATACTGATATTCGGAACAAACCTCAAAGTCATTGAGGAGGTCAAATCGTTTCTATCTCAGAACTTTGAGATGAAAGACCTTGGTGTGGCTGATGTTATCTTGAACATCAAGCTACTGAGAGATAATGAGGGTGGGATCACACTTCTGCAATCCCATTACGTTGAGAAGGTGTTGAGTCGTTTTGGATATTCGAACTGCACACCATCTCAAACACCATATGATCCTAGCGTATTGATTCGAAAGTCCAAAGGCATGGCTAAAGATCAATTGAGATACTCTCAAATCATTGGTTCACTGATGTACCTAGCGAGCGCAACGAGGCCTGACATCGCGTTTGTTGTGAGCAAACTGAGCCGGTTTGTTTCCAAACCGGGTGATGTACATTGGCATGCTGTTGAGAGAGTTATGCGCTATCTGAAAGGTACTATGAACTATGGACTTCACTATACCGGATACCCGTCGGTACTTGAAGGGTATAGTGATGCGAATTGGATCTCTAATGCTGATGAGATGAAGGCCACAACTGGGTATATGTTTACTCTTGGAGGTGGCGCTGTTTCCTGGAAGTCTTGCAAGCAAACGATCTTAACGAGATCGACAATGGAAGCAGAATTAACGGCATTAGACACATCTGGTGTTGAAGCGAGATGGCTTCGAGATCTTTTGATGGACTTGCCATTGGTTGATAAACCGGTTCCGGCTATCCTTATGAACTGTGACAATCAGACTGTCATCACCAAGGTGAAGAGTTCAAAGGACAACATGAAGTCCACCAAACACATAAGAATGAGATTAAAAGCTGTCAGAAAATTAAGAAACTCCGGAGTGATAGCGTTGGACTATGTCCATACGGCTAAGAATCTGGCAGATCCCTTTACAAAAGGGCTATCACGTGTTGTGATAGATAATGCATCGAGGGAGATGGGTATGAGACCCACATGAGTTGCCATGGTGGTAACCCAACCTATATGATCGGAGATCCCGTGAACTAGGACCTGGGAAAACAAGCCAGTGGTGAACTGAGGAGAGTAACTATACTAACCCACTCCGTTGGAGATGCAATACTCTCGATACTGTATGGTAGGATGACTACGGTCTCAATGTGTTCCAAAGCTTATAAAAGCAAGATGCTATCCTACAGAGAGATCTTTGGAGGAACACACCTATATGAGCCCGACTGCTGGTCACAGTCTATGAGATTGGGGTGATCTCTAGTAAGCTCATGAATAGGCCAGGAGTGTAACTTATATGCTCCACCCGAGGGGTCAGCCTTCGGCAGCCTAGTACTAGTAAGACATGTAGTGAAACTTCTTTACACCAAACTGACAATTCAAGGCATAGTCCATTGTTCAGTTGTGAAGGAGTGTAGCCACTTGTTCTAGGTGAAGTTCAACCTTAACAGGTCTTTACTGAAACACTGGTATATCGAAACAGCAATTGGAACAGAGGACACAATGGGCCCTCGAGATCTGGTGGGGGATTGCTGAAATCTGAGATGGGCTCTAGGCCCATATTGCAATTTCTGAAAAATCTCTAAGGGCCCATGTGGGTTATATGGCACTAGGTGTGGTGGGAAGTTTAGTCCCACCCCGGAAGTGGAAGGAGAGTTGGAGTGGTTTATAAGGGTTTCTCTTCTACATGCTATTGGAGCTTGAGAAGAGAAGAGGCCCTCGCGCACTCCTCCTCCGCCGCCCGCCTCGCCACGTCACGACGCGACGCGACACGACGCGGGTTGCGGGATTGAGCCGAGCCGAGCTCACACCTACGCACTTATTTTTGCCAGTCACTAACGGAGAGTTTTCTGACAGCTGGGCCACGATCTGAGACGTCGGATCGTGGGCTGTCACGGACTCGGACGTGGGTCGAGCCCACGTCTCTCCACGCGGCTGCGCCTATAAGTATGCGGTGTCTCCTAACCCTAGCCGCCACGAACAGATCACATCTGCTCACGCGCACGCCCACCGTCGTTCCTTTGCTGCTGCTGCCGCCGGTGACTCCATCCCGTCCGCCACGTACACGGTCGACGGGAGAGCAGGTCTCCGAAACCACGCCCTTCTGGTTCCTGTACGGGGTGAGGGGCGAATAGGTTTTTGGGCAGCGATTACGCGACTGCTCGCTTCCGATCGTCTACTTCCTCTACGTCCGCGTCGCCTTCGTCATCACCATGTCCACCGACGCCGACCGTGCCGCCGCCGAGAAAGCTGAAGCCGACAAGAAGGTCGCCGAGGACGCCGCTGCTGCCACCAAAGCCGCGGCCTCTGCGTGGCCTACTGGAGGGTATAACTCGTTTATCCCGCTCCTGATTATTTTCATATTAGCAGTACTAGCAGTATGTGTAGATTTGTCTACTGTTTGCTTAGTACGTGCATGTTTAGATCAGAGTCAGTACGTCATCAACTTAGTCAATGCCATGCTAGTGATTTACTCATGGATTAATTTAATCGAGAAATTGCCTATTTACTCAACAATCCAAAAACCTATTATGTGTAGGAATTTCTCGGCATGTGGCTTTGCCGCTGCACTGAAACCGGATAAGTTTACCGGTACATACTTCAAGCGTTGGCAGACTAAGACCACGTTATGGCTCACGGCTATGAACGTGTTCTGGGTCACCGGTGTCTCCACGGGAACGATTGCTCCTGAACAGGAGAAGGCGTTCAAGGAGGCTACCGTTGTGTTTCTCGGAGCAGTTCTTAGCGTGATCGGAGGTACCTGACCAGAAGATCGGTACAATTATGGAGTCTAAGGATGCTACATTCTTTGAGGATATTTTTCCTATGAGAGGTATGCAAAGCACTTCTAGACAGGAATCTGAGGAGACTCCTGAACCTGCCATCCCTATGGAATATTATGAACAAACACATGATGAAAATCCCGAGGAGGATGACGAGGAAACCCTTGGTAGGGGCAAGAGACAAAGGACTGCAAAGACCTTTGGTGATGATTTCTTCGTGTACCTCGTGGATGATACTCCCACTTCTATTTCAGAAGCGTATGCCTCTCCAGAAGCTGACTACTGGAAGGATGCGGTCCGTAGCGAGATGGATTCCATCATGGCTAACGGGACATGGGAGATCACTGACCGTCCCTATGGTTGCAAACCACTGGGATGTAAGTGGGTGTTCAAAAAGAAGCTTAGGCCCGATGGTACGATTGAAAAGTACAAGGCTAGGCTTGTGGCCAAGGGCTATGACCAGCAAGAAGAGGAAGATTTCTTTGATACTTATTCACCTGTGGCTAGACTGACCACCATTCGAGTATTACTCTCGTTGGCGGCCTCACATGGTCTTCTCGTCCATCAGATGGATGTTAAGACGGCTTTTCTAAATGGAGAGCTAAAGGAGGAAATCTACATGCAACAGCCTGATGGCTTTGTGATAGATGGTCAGGAAAGAAAGGTGTGTAGGTTGATAAAATCTTTATATGGCCTGAAACAAGCACCTAAGCAATGTCATGATAAGTTTAATACAACTCTGACATCTGTTGGTTTCGTTGTTAATGAGGCTGACAAATGTGTATACTATCACCATGGTGGGGGCGAAGGAGTTATACTGTGCTTGTATGTTGATGACATACTGATATTCGGAACAAACCTCAAAGTCATTGAGGAGGTCAAATCGTTTCTATCTCAGAACTTTGAGATGAAAGACCTTGGTGTGGCTGATGTTATCTTGAACATCAAGCTACTGAGAGATAATGAGGGTGGGATCACACTTCTGCAATCCCATTACGTTGAGAAGGTGTTGAGTCGTTTTGGATATTCGGACTGCACACCATCTCAAACACCATATGATCCTAGCGTATTGATTCGAAAGTCCAAAGGCATGGCTAAAGATCAATTGAGATACTCTCAAATCATTGGTTCACTGATGTACCTAGCGAGCGCAACGAGGCCTGACATCGCGTTTGCTGTGAGCAAACTGAGCCGGTTTGTTTCCAAACCGGGCGATGTACATTGGCATGCTGTTGAGAGAGTTATGCGCTATCTGAAAGGTACTATGAACTATGGACTTCACTATACCGGATACCCGTCGGTACTTGAAGGGTATAGTGATGCGAATTGGATCTCTGATGCTGATGAGATGAAGGCCACAACTGGGTATATGTTTACTCTTGGAGGTGGCGCTGTTTCCTGGAAGTCTTGCAAGCAAACGATCTTAACGAGATCGACAATGGAAGCAGAATTAACGGCATTAGACACATCTGGTGTTGAAGCGAGATGGCTTCGAGATCTTTTGATGGACTTGCCATTGGTTGATAAACCGGTTCCGGCTATCCTTATGAACTGTGACAATCAGACTGTCATCACCAAGGTGAAGAGTTCAAAGGACAACATGAAGTCCACCAAACACATAAGAATGAGATTAAAAGCTGTCAGAAAATTAAGAGACTCCGGAGTGATAGCGTTGGACTATGTCCATACGGCTAAGAATCTGGCAGATCCCTTTACAAAAGGGCTATCACGTGTTGTGATAGATAACGCATCGAGGGAGATGGGTATGAGACCCACATGAGTTGCCATGGTGGTAACCCAACCTATATGATCGGAGATCCCGTGAACTAGGACCTGGGAAAACAAGCCAGTGGTGAACTGAGGAGAGTAACTATACTAACCTACTCCGTTGGAGATGCAATACTCTCGATACTGTATGGTAGGATGACTACGGTCTCAATGTGTTCCAAAGCTTATAAAAGCAAGATGCTATCCTACAGAGCGATCTTTGGAGGAACACACCTATATGAGCCCGACTGCTGGTCACAGTCTATGAGATTGGGGTGATCTCTAGTAAGCTCATGAATAGGCCAGGAGTGTGACTTATATGCTCCACCCGAGGGGTCAGCCTTCGGCAGCCTAGTACTAGTAAGACATGTAGTGAAACTTCTTTACGCCAAACTGACAATTCAAGGCATAGTCCATTGTTCAGTTGTGAAGGAGTGTAGCCACTTGTTCTAGGTGAAGTTCAACCTTAACAGGTCTTTACTGAAACACTGGTATATCGAAACAGCAATTGGAACAGAGGACACAATGGGCCCTCGAGATCTGGTGGGGGATTGCTGAAATCTGAGATGGGCTCTAGGCCCATATTGCAATTTCTGAAAAATCCCTAAGGGCCCATGTGGGTTATATGGCACTAGGTGTGGTGGGAAGTTTAGTCCCACCCCGGAAGTGGAAGGAGAGTTGGAGTGGTTTATAAGGGTTTCTCTTCTACATGCTATTGGAGCTTGAGAAGAGAAGAGGCCCTCGCGCACTCCTCCTCCGCCGCCCGCCTCGCCACGCCACACCTCATCACGACGCGCCGCGGGTTGCGGGATTGAGCCCAGCCGAGCTCACACCTATGCGCTTATTTTTGCCAGTCACTAACGGAGAGTTTTCTGACAGCTGGGCCACAATCTGAGACGTCGGATCGTGGGCTGTCACGGACTCGAACGTGGGTCGAGCCCACGTCTCTCCACGCGGCTGCGCCTATAAGTATGCGGTGTCTCCTAACCCTAGCCGCCACGAACAGATCACATCTGCTCACGCGCACGCCCACCGTCGTTCCTTTGCTGCTGCTGCCGCCGGTGACTCCATCTCGTCCGCCACGTACACGGTCGACGGGAGAGCAGGTCTCCGAAACCACACCCTTCTGGTTCCTGTACGGGGTGAGGGGCGAATAGGTTTTTGGGCAGCGATTACGCGACTACTCGCTTCCGATCGTCTACTTCCTCTACGTCCGCGTCGCCTTCATCATCACCATGTCCACCGACGCCGACCGTGCCGCCGCCGAGAAAGCTGAAGCCGACAAGAAGGTCGCCGAGGACGCCGCTGCTGCCACCAAAGCCGCAGCCTCTGCGTGGCCTACTGGAGGGTATAACTCATTTATCCCGCTCCTGATTATTTTCATATTAGCAGTACTAGCAGTATGTGTAGATTTGTCTATTGTTTGCTTAGTACGTGCATGTTCAGATCAGAGTCAGTACGTCATCAACTTAGTCAATGCCATGCTAGTGATTTACTCATGGATTAATTTAATCGAGAAATTGCCTATTTACTCAACAATCCAAAAACCTATTATGTGTAGGAATTTCTCGGCAAGTGGCTTTGCCGCTGCACTGAAACCGGATAAGTTTACCGGTACATACTTCAAGCGTTGGCAGACTTAGACCACGTTATGGCTCACGGCTATGAACATGTTCTGGGTCACCGGTGTCTCCACGGGAACGATTGCTCCTGAACAGGAGAAGGCGTTCAAGGAGGCTACCGTTGTGTTTCTCGGAGCAGTTCTTAGCGTGATCGGAGATAAACTGGTCGACGCATATTTACATGTGCATGTCGCCAAGGACTTGTGGGAGGCGCTCGAATCTAAATTCGGGGCCGCCGATGCAGGGAGCGAGATGTATATTATAGAGCAGTTCCACGATTACAAGATGGTTGAAAACCGTCCTGTATTGGAGCAGGCTCATGAGATAATATGCATTGTTAAGGAACTTGAGCTTCTCAAGTGCGAGTTACCGGGCAAGTTTGTCGCGGGCTGCATAATCTCTAAGCTCCCTAATTCCTGGAGGAACTTTGCCACCACTCTGAAACATCAGAGGCGTGAATTCTCTGTGGAGGATGTCATTGGCCATCTGAGTGTTGAGCAGAATTCGAGGGCAAAAGACTCGCACGGAAAAGGGGCCGAAGGGACTTCTGTTGCCAACATGGTGAACCAGAAGAACTTCAACTCCCACAAGCCCAAGGGAAAGAACGGTGTCCAACACAATACCGACTTTAAGAAGAAGGGTAAGAAGACCTTCAAGAAGAACAAGAAGGACGAGGGCTGCTTTACTTGTGGTTCGGTTGAACATTGGGCCAACAAGTGCCCAAACAAGTATAAGAAGTCAGGACAGGACTCCAAGTCTGTCAACATGATTGTGGGCAACAATGAGAATGGTGCATCTGGGTACGGTAATTTATTTACTGTTTTTTCAGTGTTTCAACCCAACGATTGGTGGGTGGACACATGTGCAGGTGTTCATGTGTGTGCTGACATTTCATTGTTCACTTCTTACCAGGTCACAGGTCACGGGTCCGTATTGATGGGGAATGGCGCGAGTGCTTCTGTTCATGGTGTTGGCACGGTCGATCTGAAGTTTACTTCGGGAAGGATCGTGCAGCTGAAGAACGTGCAGCATGTCCCCGCCATCAAGAAGAACCTCGTTAGTGGCTCCCTTCTATGTAGAGAAGGGTTTAAGTTGGTTTTCGAGTCTAATAAATTAGTTGTTACAAAATATGGACTCTTTGTTGGAAAAGGTTATGAGAGCGGAGGGATGTTCCGCCTTTCCCTTGCAGATTTTTGTAATAAAGTCGTGAACCATATTCATTCGAATGTTAATGAATCTGAAGTTTGGCATTCACGTCTTTGTCACATTAGTTTTGGTGTTATGACGCGGCTAGCCAAGTTGGATTTAATCCCGAGTTTCACTTTAGCCAAAGGTTCTAAGTGCCTTTCATGTGTGCAAGCTAAGCAACCTCGCAAGCCTCATAAGACCGCGGAGGAGAGACACCTGGCACCATTAGAACTCATACATTCTGATCTTTGCGAGATGAATGGTGTGTTGACTAAAGGTGGAAAGAGATACTTCATGACATTGATAGATGATTCCACTAGATATTGCTATGTGTATCTGTTAAATACTAAAGATGAGGCTCTACACTACTTTAAAATCTATAAGGCAGAAGTTGAAAATCAACTTGAAAAGAAAATTAAACGAGTCCGGTCAGATCGTGGTGGAGAGTACTTCTCGAGTGAGTTTGATTCCTTCTGTGCGGAACACGGCATTATTCATGAGAGGACGCCTCCCTATTCACCCCAGTCAAACGGGGTTGCCGAGCGGAAAAACCGTACTCTAACTGATTTGGTTAACGCCATGTTAGATACATCGGGTTTATCCAAGGCATGGTGGGGGGAGGCTATATTGAGGGCATGTCATGTCCTGAATAAAGTTCCGACAAAGGATAGTGAGATCACTCCCTATGAGAAATGGGCAAAGAGAAGGACGACACTCTCGTACTTGCGCACTTGGGGCTGTTTGGCGAAAGTCAAGGTGCCGATCCCCAAAAAGCGTAAGCTTGGACATAAGACCGTGGACTGCATTAATTTGGGCTACGCTAAGAACAGCATTGGCTATAGATTTCTAGTAGTGAAATCTGAGGTACCTGACCAGAAGATCGGTACAATTATGTAGTCTAAGGATGCTACATTCTTTGAGGATATTTTTCCTATGAGAGATATGCAAAGCACTTCTAGACAGGAATCTGAGGAGACTCCTGAACCTGCCATCCCTATGGAATATTATGAACAAACACATGATGAAAATCCCAAGGAGGATGACGAGGAAACCCTTGGTAGGGGCAAGAGACAAAGGACTGCAAAGACCTTTGGTGATGATTTCTTCGTGTACCTCGTGGATGATACTCCCACTTCTATTTCAGAAGCGTATGCCTCTCCAGAAGCTGACTACTGGAAGGATGCGGTCCATAGCGAGATGGATTCCATCATGGCTAACGGGACATGGGAGATCACTGACCGTCCCTATGGTTGCAAACCACTGGGATGTAAGTGGGTGTTCAAAAAGAAGCTTAGGCCCGATGGTACGATTGAAAAGTACAAGGCTAGGCTTGTGGCCAAGGGCTATGACCAGCAAGAAGAGGAAGATTTCTTTGATACTTATTCACCTGTGGCTAGACTGACCACCATTCGAGTATTACTCTCGTTGGCGGCCTCACATGGTCTTCTCGTCCATCAGATGGATGTTAAGACGGCTTTTCTAAATGGAGAGCTAAAGGAGGAAATCTACATGCAACATCCTGATGGCTTTGTGATAGATGGTCAGGAAAGAAAGGTGTGTAGGTTGATAAAATCTTTATATGGCCTGAAACAAGCACCTAAGCAATGGCATGATAAGTTTAATACAACTCTGACATCTGTTGGTTTCGTTGTTAATGAGGCTGACAAATGTGTATACTATCGCCATGGTGGGGGCGAAGGAGTTATACTGTGCTTGTATGTTGATGACATACTGATATTCGGAACAAACCTCAAAGTCATTGAGGAGGTCAAATCGTTTCTATCTCAGAACTTTGAGATGAAAGACCTTGGTGTGGCTGATGTTATCTTGAACATCAAGCTACTGAGAGATAATGAGGGTGGGATCACACTTCTGCAATCCCATTACGTTGAGAAGGTGTTGAGTCGTTTTGGATATTCGGACTGCACACCATCTCAAACACCATATGATCCTAGCGTATTGATTCGAAAGTCCAAAGGCATTGCTAAAGATCAATTGAGATACTCTCAAATCATTGGTTCACTGATGTACCTAGCAAGCGCAACGAGGCCTGACATCGCGTTTGCTATGAGCAAACTGAGCCGGTTTGTTTCCAAACCGGGTGATGTACATTGGCATGCTGTTGAGAGAGTTATGCGCTATCTGAAAGGTACTATGAACTATGGACTTCACTATACCGGATACCCGTCGGTACTTGAAGGGTATAGTGATGCGAATTGGATCTCTGATGCTGATGAGATGAAGGCCACAACTGGGTATATGTTTACTCTTGGAGGTGGCGCTGTTTCCTGGAAGTCTTGCAAGCAAACGATCTTAACGAGATCGACAATGGAAGCAGAATTAACGGCATTAGACACATCTGGTGTTGAAGCGAGATGGCTTCGAGATCTTTTGATGGACTTGCCATTGGTTGATAAACCGGTTCCGGCTATCCTAATGAACTGTGACAATCAGACTGTCATCACCAAGGTGAAGAGTTCAAAGGACAACATGAAGTCCACCAAACACATAAGAATGAGATTAAAAGTTGTCAGAAAATTAAGAAACTCCGGAGTGATAGCGCTGGACTATGTCCATACAGCTAAGAATCTGGCAGATCCCTTTACAAAAGGGCTATCACGTGTTGTGATAGATAATGCATCGAGGGAGATGGGTATGAGACCCACATGAGTTGCCATGGTGGTAACCCAACCTATATGATCGGAGATCCCGTGAACTAGGACCTGGGAAAACAAGCCAGTGGTGAACTGAGGAGAGTAACTATACTAACCCACTCCGTTGGAGATGCAATACTCTCGATACTGTATGGTAGGATGACTACGGTCTCAATGTGTTCCAAAGCTTATAAAAGCAAGATGCTATCCTACAGAGCGATCTTTGGAGGAACACACCTATATGAGCCCGACTGCTGGTCACAGTCTATGAGATTGGGGTGATCTCTAGTAAGCTCATGAATAGGCCAGGAGTGTGACTTATATGCTCCTCCCGAGGGGTCAGCCTTCGGCAGCCTAGTACTAGTAAGACATGTAGTGAAACTTCTTTACGCCAAACTGACAATTCAAGGCATAGTCCATTGTTCAGTTGTGAAGGAGTGTAGCCACTTGTTCTAGGTGAAGTTCAACCTTAACAGGTCTTTACTGAAACACTGGTATATCGAAACAGCAATTCGAACAGAGGACACAATGGGCCCTCGAGATCTGGTGGGGGATTGCTGAAATCTGAGATGGGCTCTAGGCCCATATTGCAATTTCTGAAAAATCTCTAAGGGCCCATGTGGGTTATATGGCACTAGGTGTGGTGGGAAGTTTAGTCCCACCCCGGAAGTGGAAGGAGAGTTGGAGTGGTTTATAAGGGTTTCTCTTCTACATGCTATTGGAGCTTGAGAAGAGAAGAGGCCCTCGTGCACTCCTCCTCCGCCGCCCGCCTCGCCACGCCACGCCTCGCCTCGTCACGACGCGCCGCGGGTTGCGGGATTGAGCCGAGCCGAGCTCACACCTACGCGCTTATTTTTGCCAGTCACTAACGGAGAGTTTTCTGACAGCTGGGCCACGATCTGAGACGTCGGATCGTGTGCTGTCACGGACTCGGACGTGGGTCGAGCCCACGTCTCTCCACGCGGCTGCGCCTATAAGTATGCGGTGTCTCCTAACCCTAGCCGCCACGAACAGATCACATCTGCTCACGCGCACGCCCACCGTCGTCCCTTTGCTGCTGCTGCCGCCGGTGACTCCATCCCGTCCGCCACGTACACGGTCGACGGGAGAGCAGGTCTCCGAAACCACGCCCTTCTGGTTCCTGTACGGGGTGAGGGGCGAATAGGTTTTTGGGCAGCGATTACGCGACTGCTCGCTTCCGATCGTCTACTTCCTCTACGTCCGCGTCGCCTTCGTCATCACCATGTCCACCGACGCCGACCGTGCCGCCGCCGAGAAAGCTGAAGCCGACAAGAAGGTCGCCGAGGACGCCGCTGCTGCCACCAAAGCCGCGGCCTCTGCGTGGCCTACTGGAGGGTATAACTCGTTTATCCCGCTCCTGTTTATTTTCATATTAGCAGTACTAGCAGTATGTGTAGATTTGTCTACTGTTTGCTTAGTACGTGCATGTTTAGATCAGAGTCAGTACGTCATCAACTTAGTCAATGCCATGCTAGTGATTTACTCATGGATTAATTTAATCGAGAAATTGCCTATTTACTCAACAATCCAAAAACCTATTATGTGTAGGAATTTCTCGGCAAGTGGCTTTGCCGCTGCACTGAAACCGGATAAGTTTACCGGTACATACTTCAAGCGTTGGCAGACTAAGACCACGTTATGGCTCACGGCTATGAACGTGTTCTGGGTCACCGGTGTCTCCACGGGAACGATTGCTCCTGAACAGGAGAAGGCGTTCAAGGAGGCTACCGTTGTGTTTCTCGGAGCAGTTCTTAGCGTGATCGGAGGTACCTGACCAGAAGATCGGTACAATTATGGAGTCTAAGGATGCTACATTCTTTGAGGATATTTTTCCTATGAGAGATATGCAAAGCACTTCTAGACAGGAATCTGAGGAGACTCCTGAACCTGCCATCCCTATGGAATATTATGAACAAACACATGATGAAAATCCCGAGGAGGATGACGAGGAAACCCTTGGTAGGGGCAAGAGACAAAGGACTGCAAAGACCTTTGGTGATGATTTCTTCGTGTACCTCGTGGATGATACTCCCACTTCTATTTCAGAAGCGTATGCCTCTCCAGAAGCTGACTACTGGAAGGATGCGGTCCGTAGCGAGATGGATTCCATCATGGCTAACGGGACATGGGAGATCACTGACCGTCCCTATGGTTGCAAACCACTGGGATGTAAGTGGGTGTTCAAAAAGAAGCTTAGGCCCGATGGTACGATTGAAAAGTACAAGGCTAGGCTTGTGGCCAAGGGCTATGACCAGCAAGAAGAGGAAGATTTCTTTGACACTTATTCAACCTGTGGCTAGGCTGACCACCATTCGAGTATTACTCTCGTTGGCGGCCTCACATGGTCTTCTCGTCCATCAGATGGATGTTAAGACGGCTTTTCTAAATGGAGAGCTAAAGGAGGAAATCTACATGCAACAGCCTGATGGCTTTGTGATAGATGGTCAGGAAAGAAAGGTGTGTAGGTTGATAAAATCTTTATATGGCCTGAAACAAGCACCTAAGCAATGGCATGATAAGTTTAATACAACTCTTACATCTGTTGGTTTCGTTGTTAATGAGGCTGACAAATGTGTATACTATCGCCATGGTGGGGGCGAAGGAGTTATACTGTGCTTGTATGTTGATGACATACTGATATTCGGAACAAACCTCAAAGTCATTGAGGAGGTCAAATCGTTTCTTCTCAGAACTTTGAGATGAAAGACCTTGGTGTGGCTGATGTTATCTTGAACATCAAGCTACTGAGAGATAATGAGGGTGGGATCACACTTCTGCAATCCCATTACGTTGAGAAGGTGTTGAGTCGTTTTGGATATTCGGACTGCACACCATCTCAAACACCATATGATCCTAGCGTATTGATTCGAAAGTCCAAAGGCATGGCTAAAGATCAATTGAGATACTCTCAAATCATTGGTTCACTGATGTACCTAGCGAGCGCAACGAGGCCTGACATCGCGTTTGCTGTGAGCAAACTGCGCCGGTTTGTTTCCAAACCGGGTGATGTACATTGGCATGCTGTTGAGAGAGCTATGCGCTATCTGAAAGGTACTATGAACTATGGACTTCACTGTACCGGATACCCGTCGGTACTTGAAGGGTATAGTGATGCGAATTGGATCTCTGATGCTGATGAGATGAAGGCCACAACTGGGTATATGTTTACTCTTGGAGGTGGCGCTGTTTCCTGGAAGTCTTGCAAGCAAACGATCTTAACGAGATCGACAATGGAAGCAGAATTAACGGCATTAGACACATCTGGTGTTGAAGCGAGATGGCTTCGAGATCTTTTGATGGACTTGCCATTGGTTGATAAACCGGTTCTGGCTATCCTTATGAACTGTGACAATCAGAATGTCATCACCAAGGTGAAGAGTTCAAAGGACAACATGAAGTCCACCAAACACATAAGAATGAGATTAAAAGCTGTCAGAAAATTAAGAAACTCCGGAGTGATAGCGTTGGACTATGTCCATACGGCTAAGAATCTGGCAGATCCCTTTACAAAAGGGCTATCACGTGTTGTGATAGATAATGCATCGAGGGAGATGGGTATGAGACCCACATGAGTTGCCATGGTGGTAACCCAACCTATGTGATCGGAGATCCCGTGAACTAGGACCTGGGAAAACAAGCCAGTGGTGAACTAAGGAGAGTAACTATACTAACCCACTTCGTTGGAGATGCAATACTCTCGATACTGTATGGTAGGATGACTACGGTCTCAATGTGTTCCAAAGCTTATAAAAGCAAGATGCTATCCTACAGAGCAATCTTTGGAGGAACACACCTATATGAGCCCGACTGCTGGTCACAGTCTATGAGATTGGGGTGATCTCTAGTAAGCTCATGAATAGGCCAGGAGTGTGACTTATATGCTCCACCCGAGGGGTCAGCCTTCGGCAGCCTAGTACTAGTAAGACATGTAGTGAAACTTCTTTACGCCAAACTGACAATTCAAGGCATAGTCCATTGTTCAGTTGTGAAGGAGTGTAGCCACTTGTTCTAGGTGAAGTTCAACCTTAACAGGTCTTTACTGAAACACTGGTATATCGAAACAGCAATTGGAACAGAGGACACAATGGGCCCTCGAGATCTGGTGGGGGATTGCTGAAATCTGAGATGGGCTCTAGGCCCATATTGCAATTTCTGAAAAATCCCTAAGGGCCCATGTGGGTTATATGGCACTAGGTGTGGTGGGAAGTTTAGTCCCACCCCGGAAGTGGAAGGAGAGTTGGAGTGGTTTATAAGGGTTTCTCTTCTACATGCTATTGGAGCTTGAGAAGAGAAGAGGCCCTCGCGCACTCCTCCTCCGCCGCCCGCCTCGCCACGCCACGCCTCGTCACGACACGCCGCGGGTTGCGGGATTGAGCCGAGCCGAGCTCACACCTACGCACTTATTTTTGCCAGTCACTAACGGAGAGTTTTCTGACAGCTGGGCCACGATCTGAGACGTCGGATCGTGGGCTGTCACGGACTCGAACGTGGGTCGAGCCCACGTCTCTCCACGCGGCTGCGCCTATAAGTATGCGGTGTCTCCTAACCCTAGCCGCCACGAACAGATCACATCTGCTCACGCGCACGCCCACCGTCGTTCCTTTGCTGCTGCTGCCGCCGGTTACTCCATCCCGTCCGCCACGTACACGGTCGACGGGAGAGCAGGTCTCCGAAACCACGCCCTTCTGGTTCCTGTACGGGGTGAGGGGTGAATAGGTTTTTGGGCAGCGATTACGCGACTGCTCGCTTCCGATCGTCTACTTCCTCTACGTCCGCGTCGCCTTCATCATCACCATGTCCACCGACGCCGACCGTGCCGCCGCCGAGAAAGCTGAAGCCGACAAGAAGGTCGCCGAGGACGCCGCTGCTGCCACCAAAGCCGCGGCCTCTACGTGGCCTACTGGAGGGTATAACTCGTTTATCCCGCTCCTGATTATTTTCATATTAGCAGTACTAGCAGTATGTGTAGATTTGTCTACTGTTTGCTTAGTACGTGCATGTTCAGATCAGAGTCAGTACGTCATCAACTTAGTCAATGCCATGCTAGTGATTTACTCATGGATTAATTTAATCGAGAAATTGCCTATTTACTCAACAATCCAAAAACCTATTATGTGTAGGAATTTCTCGGCAAGTGGCTTTGCCGCTGCACTGAAACCGGATAAGTTTACCGGTACATACTTCAAGCGTTGGCAGACTAAGACCACATTATGGCTCACGGCTATGAACGTGTTCTGGGTCACCGGTGTCTCCACGGGAACGATTGCTCCTGAACAGGAGAAGGCGTTCAAGGAGGCTACCGTTGTGTTTCTCGGAGCAGTTCTTAGCGTGATCGGAGATAAACTGGTCGACGCATATTTACATGTGCATGTCGCCAAGGACTTGTGGGAGGCGCTCGAATCTAAATTCGGGGCCGCCGATGCAGGGAGCGAGATGTATATTATAGAGCAGTTCCACGATTACAAGATGGTTGAAAACCGTCCTGTATTGGAGCAGGCTCATGAGATAATATGCATTGTTAAGGAACTTGAGCTTCTCAAGTGCGAGTTACCAGGCAAGTTTGTCGCGGGCTGCATAATCGCTAAGCTCCCTAATTCCTGGAGGAACTTTGCCACCACTCTGAAACATCAGAGGCGTGAATTCTCTGTGGAGGATGTCATTGGCCATCTGAGTGTTGAGCAGAATTCGAGGGCAAAAGACTCGCACGGAAAAGGGGCCGAAGGGACTTCTGTTGCCAACATGGTGAACCAGAAGAACTTCAACTCCCACAAGCCCAAGGGAAAGAACGGTGTCCAACACAATACCGACTTTAAGAAGAAGGGTAAGAAGACCTTCAAGAAGAACAAGAAGGACGAGGGCTGCTTTACTTGTGGTTCGGTTGAACAATGGGCCAACAAGTGCCCAAACAAGTACAAGAAGTCAGGACAGGACTCCAAGTCTGTCAACATGATTGTGGGCAACAATGAGAATGGTGCATCTGGGTACGGTAATTTATTTACTGTTTTTTCAGTGTTTCAACCCAACGATTGGTGGGTGGACACAGGTGCAGGTGTTCATGTGTGTGCTGACATTTCATTGTTCACTTCTTACCAGGTCACAGGTCACGGGTCCGTATTGATGGGGAATGGCGCGAGTGCTTCTGTTCATGGTGTTGGCACGGTCGATCTGAAGTTTACTTCGGGAAGGATCGTGCAGCTGAAGAACGTGCAGCATGTCCCCGCCATCAAGAAGAACCTCGTTAGTGGCTCCCTTCTATGTAGAGAAGGGTTTAAGTTGGTTTTCGAGTCTAATAAATTAGTTGTTACAAAATATGGACTCTTTGTTGGAAAAGGTTATGAGAGCGGAGGGATGTTCTGCCTTTCCCTCGCAGATTTTTGTAATAAAGTCGTGAACCATATTCATTCGAATGTTAATGAATCTGAAGTTTGGCATTCACGTCTTTGTCACATTAGTTTTGGTGTTATGACGCGGCTAGCCAAGTTGGATTTAATCCCGAGTTTCACTTTAGCCAAAGGTTCTAAGTGCCTTTCATGTGTGCAAGCTAAGAAACCTCGCAAGCCTCATAAGACCGCGAAGGAGAGACACCTGGCACCATTAGAACTCATACATTCTGATCTTTGCGAGATGAATTGTGTGTTGACTAAAGGTGGAAAGAGATACTTCATGACATTGATAGATGATTCCACTAGATATTGCTATGTGTATCTGTTAAATACTAAAGATGAGGCTCTACACTACTTTAAAATCTATAAGGCAGAAGTTGAAAATCAACTTGAAAAGAAAATTAAACGAGTCCGGTCAGATCGTGGTGGAGAGTACTTCTCGAGTGAGTTTGATTCCTTCTGTGCGGAACACGGCATTATTCATGAGAGGACGCCTCCCTATTCACCCCAGTCAAACGGGGTTGCCGAGCGCAAAAACCGTACTCTAACTGATTTGGTTAACGCCATGTTAGATACATCGGGTTTATCCAAGGCATGGTGGGGGGAGGCTATATTGACGGCATGTCATGTCCTGAATAAAGTCCCGACAAAGGATAGTGAGATCACTCCCTATGAGAAATGGGCAAAGAGAAGGACGACACTCTCGTACTTGCGCACTTGGGGCTGTTTGGCGAAAGTCAACGTGCCGATCCCCAAAAAGCGTAAGCTTGGACATAAGACCGTGGACTGCATTAATTTGGGCTACGCTAAGAACAGCGTTGGCTATAGATTTCTAGTAGTGAAATCTGAGGTACCTGACCAGAAGATCGGTACAATTATGGAGTCTAAGGATGCTACATTCTTTGAGGATATTTTTCCTATGAGAGATATGCAAAGCACTTCTAGACAGGAATCTGAGGAGACTCCTGAACCTGCCATCCCTATGGAATATTATGAACAAACACATGATGAAAATCCCGAGGAGGATGACGAGGAAACCCTTGGTAGGGGCAAGAGACAAAGGACTGCAAAGACCTTTGGTGATGATTTCTTCGTGTACCTCGTGGATGATACTCCCACTTCTATTTCAGAAGCGTATGCCTCTCCAGAAGCTGACTACTAGAAGGATGCGGTCCGTAGCGAGATGGATTCCATCATGGCTAACGGGACATGGGAGATCACTGACCGTCCCTATGGTTGCAAACCACTGGGATGTAAGTGGGTGTTCAAAAATAAGCTTAGGCCCGATGGTACGATTGAAAAGTACAAGGCTAGGCTTGTGGCCAAGGGCTATGACCAGCAAGAAGAGGAAGATTTCTTTGATACTTATTCACCTGTGGCTAGACTGACCACCATTCGAGTATTACTCTCGTTGGCGGCCTCACATGGTCTTCTCGTCCATCAGATGGATGTTAAGACGGCTTTTCTAAATGGAGAGCTAAAGGAGGAAATCTACATGCAACAGCCTGATGGCTTTGTGATAGATGGTCAGGAAAGAAAGGTGTGTAGGTTGATAAAATCTTTATATGGCCTGAAACAAGCACCTAAGCAATGGCATGATAAGTTTAATACAACTCTGACATCTGTTGGTTTCGTTGTTAATGAGGCTGACAAATGTGTATACTATCGCCATGGTGGGGGCGAAGGAGTTATACTGTGCTTGTATGTTGATGACATACTGATATTCGGAACAAACCTCAAAGTCATTGAGGAGGTCAAATCGTTTCTATCTCAGAACTTTGAGATGAAAGACCTTGGTGTGGCTGATGTTATCTTGAACATCAAGCTACTGAGAGATAATGAGGGTGGGATCACACTTCTGCAATCCCATTACGTTGAGAAGGTGTTGAGTCGTTTTGGATATTCGGACTGCACACCATCTCAAACACCATATGACCCTAGCGTATTGATTCGAAAGTCCAAAGGCATGGCTAAAGATCAATTGAGATACTCTCAAATCATTGGTTCACTGATGTACCTAGCGAGCGCAACGAGGCCTGACATCGCGTTTGCTGTGAGCAAACTGAGCCGATTTGTTTCCAAACCGGGTGATGTACATTGGCATGCTGTTGAGAGAGTTATGCGCTATCTGAAAGGTACTATGAACTATGGACTTCACTATACCGGATACCCGTCGGTACTTGAAGGGTATAGTGATGCGAATTGGATCTCTGATGCTGATGAGATGAAGGCCACAACTGGGTATATGTTTACTCTTGGAGGTGGCGCTGTTTCCTGGAAGTCTTGCAAGCAAACGATCTTAACGAGATCGACAATGGAAGCAGAATTAACGGCATTAGACACATCTGGTGTTGAAGCGAGATGGCTTCGAGATCTTTTGATGGACTTGCCATTGGTTGATAAACCGGTTCTGGCTATCCTTATGAACTGTGACAATCAGACTGTCATCACCAAGGTGAAGAGTTCAAAGGACAACATGAAGTCCACCAAACACATAAGAATGAGATTAAAAGCTGTTAGAAAATTAAGAAACTCCGGAGTGATAGCGTTGGACTATGTCCATACGGCTAAGAATCTGGCAGATCCCTTTACAAAAGGGCTATCACGTGTTGTGATAGATAATGCATCGAGGGAGATGGGTATGAGACCCACATGAGTTGCCATGGTGGTAACCCAACCTATGTGATCGGAGATCCCGTGAACTAGGACCTGGGAAAACAAGCCAGTGGTGAACTAAGGAGAGTAACTATACTAACCCACTCCGTTGGAGATGCAATACTCTCGATACTGTATGGTAGGATGACTACGGTCTCAATGTGTTCCAAAGCTTATAAAAGCAAGATGCTATCCTACAGAGCGATCTTTGGAGGAACACACCTATATGAGCCCGACTGCTGGTCACAGTCTATGAGATTGGGGTGATCTCTAGTAAGCTCATGAATAGGCCAGGAGTGTGACTTATATGCTCCACCCGAGGGGTCAGCCTTCGGCAGCCTAGTACTAGTAAGACATGTAGTGAAACTTCTTTACGCCAAACTGACAATTCAAGGCATAGTCCATTGTTCAGTTGTGAAGGAGTGTAGCCACTTGTTCTAGGTGAAGTTCAACCTTAACAGGTCTTTACTGAAACACTGGTATATCGAAACAGCAATTGGAACAGAGGACACAATGGGCCCTCGAGATCTGGTGGGGGATTGCTGAAATCTGAGATGGGCTCTAGGCCCATATTGCAATTTCTGAAAAATCCCTAAGGGCCCATGTGGGTTATATGGCACTAGGTGTGGTGGGAAGTTTAGTCCCACCCCGGAAGTGGAAGGAGAGTTGGAGTGGTTTATAAGGGTTTCTCTTCTACATGCTATTGGAGCTTGAGAAGAGAAGAGGCCCTCGCGCACTCCTCCTCCGCCGCCCGCCTCGCCACGCCACGCCTCGTCACGACGCGCCGCGGGTTGCGGGATTGAGCCGAGCCGAGCTCACACCTACGCGCTTATTTTTGCCAGTCACTAACGGAGAGTTTTCTGACAGCTGGGCCATGATCTGAGACGTCGGATCGTGGGCTGTCACGGACTCGGACGTGGGTCGAGCCCACGTCTCTCCACGCGGCTGCGCCTATAAGTATGCGGTGTCTCCTAACCCTAGCCGCCACGAACAGATCACATCTGCTCACACGCACGCCCACCGTCGTTCCTTTGCTGCTGCTGCCGCCGGTGACTCCATCCCGTCCGCCACGTACACGGTCGATGGGAGAGCAGGTCTTCGAAACCACGCCCTTCTGGTTCCTGTACGGGGTGAGGGGCGAATAGGTTTTTGGGCAGCGATTACGCGACTGCTCGCTTCCGATCGTCTACTTCCTCTACGTCCGCGTCGCCTTCATCATCACCATGTCCACCGACGCCGACCGTGCCGCCGCCGAGAAAGCTGAAGCCGACAAGAAGGTCGCCGAGGACGCCGCTGCTGCCACCAAAGCCGCGGCCTCTGCGTGGCCTACTGGAGGGTATAACTCGTTTATCCCGCTCCTGATTATTTTCATATTAGCAGTACTAGCAGTATGTGTAGATTTGTCTACTGTTTGCTTAGTACGTGCATGTTCAGATTAGAGTCAGTACGTCATCAACTTAGTCAATGCCATGCTAGTGATTTACTCATGGATTAATTTAATCGAGAAATTGCCTATTTACTCAACAATCCAAAAACCTATTATGTGTAGGAATTTCTCGGCAAGTGGCTTTGCCGCTGCACTGAAACCGGATAAGTTTACCGGTACATACTTCAAGCGTTGGCAGACTAAGACCACGTTATGGCTCACGGCTATGAACGTGTTCTGGGTCACCGGTGTCTCCACGGGAACGATTGCTCCTGAACAGGAGAAGGCGTTCAAGGAGGCTACCGTTGTGTTTCTCGGAGCAGTTCTTAGCGTGATCGGAGATAAACTGGTCGACGCATATTTACATGTGCATGTCGCCAAGGACTTGTGGGAGGCGCTCGAATCTAAATTCGGGGCCGCCGATGCAGGGAGCGAGATGTATATTATAGAGCAGTTCCACGATTACAAGATGGTTGAAAACCATCCTGTATTGGAGCAGGCTCATGAGATAATATGCATTGTTAAGGAACTTGAGCTTCTCAAGTGCGAGTTACCGGGCAAGTTTGTCGCGGGCTGCATAATCGCTAAGCTCCCTAATTCCTGGAGGAACTTTGCCACCACTCTGAAACATCAGAGGCGTGAATTCTCTGTGGAGGATGTCATTGGCCATCTGAGTGTTGAGCAGAATTCGAGGGCAAAAGACTCGCACGGAAAAGGGGCCGAAGGGACTTCTGTTGCCAACATGGTGAACCAGAAGAACTTCAACTCCCACAAGCCCAAGGGAAAGAATGGTGTCCAACACAATACCGACTTTAAGAAGAAGGGTAAGAAGACCTTCAAGAAGAACAAGAAGGACGAGGGCTGCTTTACTTGTAGTTCGGTTGAACATTGGGCCAACAAGTGCCCAAACAAGTACAAGAAGTCAGGACAGGACTCCAAGTCTGTCAACATGATTGTGGGCAACAATGAGAATGGTGCATCTGGGTACGGTAATTTATTTACTATTTTTTCAGTGTTTCAACCCAACGATTGGTGGGTGGACACAGGTGCAGGTGTTCATGTGTGTGCTGACATTTCATTGTTCACTTCTTACCAGGTCACAGGTCACGGGTCCGTATTGATGGGGAATGGCGCGAGTGCTTCTGTTCATGGTGTTGGCACGGTCGATCTGAAGTTTACTTCGGGAAGGATCGTGCAGCTGAAGAACGTGCAGCATATCCCCGCCATCAAGAAGAACCTCGTTAGTGGCTCCCTTCTATGTAGAGAAGGGTTTAAGTTGGTTTTCGAGTCTAATAAATTAGTTGTTACAAAATATGGACTCTTTGTTGGAAAAGGTTATGAGAGCGGAGGGATGTTCCGCCTTTCCCTCGCAGATTTTTGTAATAAAGTCGTGAACCATATTCATTCGAATGTTAATGAATCTGAAGTTTGGCATTCACGTCTTTGTCACATTAGTTTTGGTGTTATGACGCGGCTAGCCAAGTTGGATTTAATCCCGAGTTTCACTTTAGCCAAAGGTTCTAAGTGCCTTTCATGTGTGCAAGCTAAGCAACCTCGCAAGCCTCATAAGGCCGCGGAGGAGAGACACCTGGCACCATTAGAACTCATACATTCTGATCTTTGTGAGATGAATGGTGTGTTGACTAAAGGTGGAAAGAGATACTTCATGACATTGATAGATGATTCCACTAGATATTGCTATGTGTATCTGTTAAATTCTAAAGATGAGGCTCTACACTACTTTAAAATCTATAAGGCAGAAGTTGAAAATCAACTTGAAAAGAAAATTAAACGAGTCCGGTCAGATCGTGGTGGAGAGTACTTCTCGAGTGAGTTTGATTCCTTCTGTGCGGAACACGGCATTATTCATGAGAGGACGCCTCCCTATTCACCCCAGTCAAACGGGGTTGCCGAGCGGAAAAACCGTACTCTAACTGATTTGGTTAATGCCATGTTAGATACATCGGGTTTATCCAAGGCATGGTGGGGGGAGGCTATATTGACGGCATGTCATGTCCTGAATAAAGTTCCGACAAAGGATAGTGAGATCACTCCCTATGAGAAATGGGCAAAGAGAAGGACGACACTCTCGTACTTGCGCACTTGGGGCTGTTTGGCGAAAGTCAACGTGCCGATCCCCAAAAAGCGTAAGCTTGGACATAAGACCGTGGACTGCATTAATTTGGGCTACGCTAAGAACAGCATTGGCTATAGATTTCTAGTAGTGAAATCTGAGGTACCTGACCAGAAGATCGGTACAATTATGGAGTCTAAGGATGCTACATTCTTTGAGGATATTTTTCCTATGAGAGATATGCAAAGCACTTCTAGACAGGAATCTGAGGAGACTCCTGAACCTGCCATCCCTATGGAATATTATGAACAAACACATGATGAAAATCCCGAGGAGGATGACGAGGAAACCCTTGGTAGGGGCAAGAGACAAAGGACTGCAAAGACCTTTGGTGATGATTTCTTCGTGTACCTCGTGGATGATACTCCCACTTCTATTTCAGAAGCGTATGCCTCTCCAGAAGCTGACTACTGGAAGGATGCGGTCCGTAGCGAGATGGATTCCATCATGGCTAACGGGACATGGGAGATCACTGACCGTCCCTATGGTTGCAAACCACTGGGATGTAAGTGGGTGTTCAAAAAGAAGCTTAGGCCCGATGGTACGATTGAAAAGTACAAGGCTAGGCTTATGGCCAAGGGCTATGACCAGCAAGAAGAGGAAGATTTCTTTGATACTTATTCACCTGTGGCTAGACTGACCACCATTCGAGTATTACTCTCGTTGGCGGCCTCACATGGTCTTCTCGTCCATCAGATGGATGTTAAGACGGCTTTTCTAAATGGAGAGCTAAAGGAGGAAATCTACATGCAACAGCCTGATGGCTTTGTGATAGATGGTCAGGAAAGAAAGGTGTGTAGGTTGATAAAATCTTTATATGGCCTGAAACAAGCACCTAAGCAATGGCATGATAAGTTTAATACAACTCTGACATCTGTTGGTTTCGTAGTTAATGAGGCTGACAAATGTGTATAGTATCGCCATGGTGGGGGCGAAGGAGTTATACTGTGCTTGTATGTTGATGACATACTGATATTCGGAACAAACCTCAAAGTCATTGAGGAGGTCAAATCGTTTCTATCTCAGAACTTTGAGATGAAAGACCTTGGTGTGGCTGATGTTATCTTGAACATCAAGCTACTGAGAGATAATGAGGGTGGGATCACACTTCTGCAATCCCATTACGTTGAGAAGGTGTTGAGTCGCTTTGGATATTCGGACTGCACACCATCTCAAACACCATATGATCCTAGCGTATTGATTCGAAAGTCCAAAGGCATGGCTAAAGATCAATTGAGATACTCTCAAATCATTGGTTCACTGATGTACCTAGCGAGCGCAACGAGGCCTGACATCGCGTTTGCTGTGAGCAAACTGAGCCGGTTTGTTTCCAAACCGGGTGATGTACATTGGCATGCTGTTGAGAGAGTTATGCGCTATCTGAAAGGTACTATGAACTATGGACTTCACTATACCGGATACCCGTCGGTACTTGAAGGGTATAGTGATGCGAATTGGATCTCTGATGCTGATGAGATGAAGGCCACAACTGGGTATATGTTTACTCTTGGAGGTGGCGCTATTTCCTAGAAGTCTTGCAAGCAAACTATCTTAACGAGATCGACAATGGAAGCAGAATTAACGGCATTAGACACATCTGGTGTTGAAGCGAGATGGCTTCGAGATCTTTTGATGGACTTGCCATTGGTTGATAAACCGGTTCCGGCTATCCTTATGAACTGTGACAATCAGACTGTCATCACCAAGGTGAAGAGTTCAAAGGACAACATGAAGTCCACCAAACACATAAGAATGAGATTAAAAGCTGTCAGAAAATTAAGAAACTCCGGAGTGATAGCGTTGGACTATGTCCATACGGCTAAGAATCTGGCAGATCCCTTTACAAAAGGGCTATCACGTGTTGTGATAGATAATGCATCGAGGGAGATGGGTATGAGACCCACATGAGTTGCCATGGTGGTAACCCAACCTATGTGATCGGAGATCCCGTGAACTAGGACCTGGGAAAACAAGCCAGTGGTGAACTGAGGAGAGTAACTATACTAACCCACTCCGTTGGAGATGCAATACTCTCGATACTGTATGGTAGGA